>NW_024038559.1:1022500-1088932 GCF_016077235.1 Cyprinodon tularosa | reverse complement strand
GAGCAAAAACCTATGAGTTATTCCAAAAAATTCTTCACCGTGAGCGTCAGCCATCCTCGACTCCAACATGCAGCTTTGGTGTATGTGTGTCTTTCAAAAACAATATTTATGACGAGTTTAAAACACATAATGTCATTCGTTTTTCTCCCCTCTGCTGTTCCAAAACCAATGAAAAACGGCTCTGATTTTCATCGACTTGAGGTCGGTCTGGAGGGTTTTTAAGGAAAAGTATTAATCCTACCGTAATTCCGAAGACATTGTGTGGGTCCAGAGATTTCAGTCTAAAAACTGACCAAAAATGGTGACTCTAGCTATAAATATGTGGCCGTGAGGGCGAGTTTAAAATGTTTTTGGGTCTTAAAAAAACGGCTGCCTCACACTCTAGCTTTTCAGTCTCTCCACTCTAGAAGGCTGGATTTTGCCAAAACTTTGTGGCGCTTGAGGTCTGATTATACAAAAACCGTAGCAGTTATCAACATGCCGTCTTCAGTTTTATGCAGACGAAGGATTTATCTACAAACTGAGCTTTAAACTGTTTTTCTACGTGAATGTATGCCAACACAGTGAAGCGCTGTTTTTTATGCTGTTTTTTTCCTCTCCCCATTCATTTCCTATGGGATTTTTTTTGCGACGTTTTCGCTAATAATTCGCGAACCTTCGGACTAATGAGAAAGTTTTATACAAGCACGCATCGCACCATTGGTCCCGACGCGTGTTCCAACTTTGGACCCGATCCGACGAATGGTGCGTGACTAGTTACGCGCCGAAGTTTTTGGTGGCGAGGAGAACTATAAGCTATAATAAAAATAATACGCGGAATAAATATGTGAGATAGTAGTAGGTGGGCCATGCCTTCGGCATGTGGCCCCCCTAATAAATATGTGCAATAGTAATAGGTGGGCCATGCCTTCGGCATGTGGCCCCCCTAATAATAATAATAATACGCGGAATAAATATGTGCAATAGTAATAGGTGGGCCATGCCTTCGGCATGTGGCCCCCCTAATAATAATACGCGGAATAAATATGTGCAATAGTAATAGGTGGGCCATGCCTTCGGCATGTGGCCCCCCTAATAATAATAATACGCGGAATAAATATGTGCAATAGTAATAGGTGGGCCATGCCTTCGGCATGTGGCCCCCCTAAAAAAGTTTTAAAAAATGAAGTTCCTGTATCGGCATTAATGTTTTTAGGGTTATGTTTTATCAAAATATGCGTTTGTTCTTTTATTCCTGTCTGTGTTTCACAAATTTCTTATAGAAGCTCTAGTTGGATTTTCTTTTGGTTATATAATTTTGGTAATTTTTTATACCACATCTTTTTTTACTTCCACTTAACTTTCTATTATTATTATCTTACTATTTTCTTGCATATAGCCAGTTTCCGTAGCAATGACTCTTGATGACTTGCCCACATGGCTCACACTGGTAGTGCTGAAGGGAGTTTTCCTCTCCATTGTCATTGCATGCTTGCTTGGTGTGAGGGATTGCAGAGTCATTGACTCGATGCAATGAACTGGTTTTCCTTAGATAGAAAACTTCGAATTTGACTGTATGATCTGGTTTAATTGTAAAGTGCCAAGAAATGACATGTGTTGTAAATTGGGGCTATATAAATAAACTGAATTGAATTGAACTGCCCTTCTGTGGATGGGTGGATACAGGAATTACAAAACTCCATCTGAATTAGTGTTACGCAACATTTTTGTTCAGAGTTTTTAAAAGATGATATCCTAAGTAATCACAGCTCAAATTTTAATTTCAATAAATGTGCAATAAACCAAACTTTTATTACCCAGAAACATAACCTTCCATTTTTTGTGAATTACTGAAAAAGTTAATTTGTCTAATATTTGATTTACTGACATGTATGATGGTATGTCAGACAGCCAAAAAAAAACAAAAACATTTCAAAATATTACTTTAATCCGATGAGAATATATTCACATCCGAAAATAAATAGTGAAAATAAAAAAAGAAATACTAATCAGGTACTTTTTCAATGGAAATTTGCAGGTTTAGTTTATTTGTCACCTCTTGACTAAGTTTGGTCCATCTTCCTTCACACTGGTCCAACTTATCCTGCCCCCACAGGGCCAGTCCTGGGACTGCTGATGCCTGCACAGACTTTACATTTTCTTCCATCTGCATTAGTGAACGTTTCATCTGCTCCATCTCACTCACATACTCCTAGTTCAGAGAAAAGAAAAGGGTTTACAGAGATGTCTATAAACAAATTATCCATGAATAAATTGGGCAAAAATAGCCTTTGCTTAACAATATTAGTGTTTTTTGTTTTACAGTGTGTGCCCTCATAATGGTGTCAAGTTCCTTCTATACATCTACTGACCAGTAAGGCTAGAAATATACATTGTTTAAACAAATGGACAGAAACTGACAATAGATCCTAGTTTGATAAATCAGTTGTAAAAATCAAAAGGAAATTGTTTATTCTATTTATTATCTATATACCTTGCACTGATTAAGTTCTGCCTGCAGATTCTCTGCATCACCCAGGCCGGAGGCGTCCTTAGACAACAGCTCCTGCACGGCATCCAGCCAACGCTCCACTTGCTCTAAACGTACCTGAAATCAAAGAGGTAAAAACACATCTATACATGGAGGAAAAAATAAAAACACCAAGAGCAATAAACCAGCTTATCTACCTGGTTGTCCTTCATGCTTCCCAGAATGCACTGCAGCATGCCATGCTCCTCACGAGCCCTTGATGAGAGCTGGCTCCATTTCTGTAGTTCAGCCGGATCGGTTGCTTGTTGTGTTTGTTCAATTTCCAAACACAGGCCCTGAAAAATGTACAAAAGATCAGTCAGGACATTTAAAAATGGTTCCAAAACTAGAAAAAATGCTGAATGGATGGCGTTCCTGCTTGTTTTCATGAGAAATACATAACTTTTGATATTCCTAAGATCTTAAACATTTATTCAATATATAAAACACTAAAGACCATCATAAATCTATGGCAGATATTTCTACAATTAGTATAAGTAAGTAAGTAAGGAAGTAAGGAAGTCTTCAAGTTAAACTACTTTTATATGCTCTCACTGGACTTTTTTCCGCCCTAATTCAAACCAGGATTTACAACCCTTCTTTAATCAATTTTTCCAAGTTAAAAGATATTCATAATACTCTCCTAAATTTAGCAGTTCTAAAAATGGTAGTAAAAGACAGAATTTCTGAAACATTTATCTGCTTTATCGGAAATAATGCTATAAGTGATTACATTCTTAGATTCCTTAATCACTAAACTCACGTCTTTGTTCTTCCTGCAATTTTATTCGGTGTGAGATAGATTTATGAGCCTAGATTTTCAACGTATTGTAAAAACTGACTCATAAAATCTGAAAGCATGATTTAAAAAATGTCACAAAAGGAAAAACAAATGTGTTTAATTTTCAGTAATTGTTTTAGAAATGCTTAATTAACAACACGTGTAGAAACAAATGTGAATAAAAAAAAAAAAAAGTTCTAATAATCATTGACATCTCCTCTCAGACGAACAGCTGAATGATCTCTGCGATGCTGTCATTAGCCTGTATGTTGCGTCTGGCAGGCTCCACATGGAGCTGTGTGCTTCATGCACAGGCACGCAGCCCAGAATGTGTCACCTCCCCACCCCTCCCCACCTCTCCCATGCACGCCGTCCTATCTGCCACAACAACAAGAGTGCAGACTGAGCCACATTCCACTGACAATGGGGGAGGAGACGAATGTTCAGAATGCAAAAACACACACATTACAAAACATATGTTTATGTGAAAAAAAAAAGCATAAGAGGCACGTTCACACACACACACACCCTTTACCTGTTGCGCAATTTAAAACTGTGATAAGAAGACCTATTGTGTGAAGGTAACCACAGGACAGGCAAACAATGACGCTTAAGTGATGTACTGGTTACTCACAGAGTAAAACAAAACTGCAAAAAAATATCTGCAGATTTCAGTCATGTCAGCATATAAAACCTGCAAATCTGCAGCTTACTTGTTTATACATTCTATAACATAATCATTAGAAGAGAATAAAAAATAAATAAATAAATAAATAAATAGAAAAACATGAAATTAAGAAAACAAAGATGCAATTTATTGTTTTCAACAAACTCTGCATTTCAGCTTCATTATCGAGGGTACCCACCTGGGCTCGCTCCACTGCCCCTTCTGCTGTATGCATGTCTACGATCCCTTCTTTTAACGCAGCCAACCTGGCCTCCAGACCCTGCACTGCATCCTGAGCCACCTGGGTGGCTTCAACACCGGCCAAGGCTTGAGAAAAATGAAAGGACATCTAAGTTTTCAGAAGATTAACAGAGGGGAAAGAAATAAAACACAATACTGCCTTAAAATACTAACCCTTTTGTAAAAGGTTATTAAATAACCAGAGTTGTCTGTTTTGTATGATTTCCACTTTAAGGTTGGATGATGAATATTTAACATCACACGTCTTTCCGCACTTCCTGCTCTGCTACATAACTGTCTCCCCTGCCTCCTGTTTCATTGCCTGTTAATTACCAGGTGATTTAATGCTTCCATAATCGACCCGTGTTTACACAGAGAGGAAGGGAAAGTTAAAGATAGAGAGGCCCCCACTAGAACCAGACTACCCTCAAGTGGAAACAAAATAGATTTACTAAAGACTGTGCCAAGAAAGCAGGCTTTAAAAGCTCAGAGGCACTGCAAACCACACACTTAAACAGACTTATGTTCAAGAGGGTATTCAGGTCTTCCCTTATGGGATAATATCTGGCTGAGATCAGCAAACGCTGGTTCAAGAATTCAAATACCGACTGATTTCCAGAACTGGTTTGTATCGAACTTTTATTTTCAGGTAGAAACCAGCCAAAAGACGTTTAAGTTATAATAGAATTCAGGCATGCCGTTGTAAATCAGTGAGTATCAAGAGACCATATATGGGCATGAGCTATTATTACCTCAGACCAGACGATAATTTATTTTAAAAAAGCCGATGTTAAATTTGCGTAGCTCCTGTGTGGCTGTAATGATGTTAGATATTATGAAATCTCTGGTTTAAGATCACAGATAAAGAAAAGATATTTGCTGTAATGAGGGATATTTATTTTGAAACAGAAGATCAAGAATGGCTTAAATCTGACTAATCTGTTCTAAAAACTAACTGGCTTAGTGTTTGAAAGATGATTTTGGCCCTAAATGAAGTAACATTTTATCCTGTACTCATACTTGTCGCCTTACAATTATTCAGGACCGGATTGTGGCGGCAGCAGTGTCAGCAGAGACTCCCAGACTTCCTTTTCTTTGACAAACCTTAGAAGGAAGCTCATTGAGGTCATGGTCCAGATTTTATGACCACAGGTGAGGGCAGAATTGTAGACCAACCGGTGAATTAAGAGCTTCACCTTTTGGCTCAGCTCTCTCTACACCTCAATAGACTGGTGCAGCGTCCACATTACGGCTGAAGCCGCATTGATTCCTCTCTCCTCTCTCGATTTTTCCAATTCTGCCTTCACTTGTGAACAGGACCCCAAGATACTCAAACCCCTCTGACCTGAAGGGGACAAGCCACTTTTTTGAGGCTTGGGAACCAGGGCCTAGGACTTAGAGCAGCTGATCGTCATCATGTTGTAGGTTATAGCAGGAGGGAGCCAGGAGAACCACATCCTCTACAAAAAGCATCCATGAAATCCGCTGGTACAAGACCCCTTTCATGTCCTTGGCTTGGCCTAGAAATCCTGTCCATACAGGTTGTGAACAGAATCGGAGACAACGGCAGCCCTGTCTGAGTCCAATTTAATGTCGACAATCTAGACTAAACTCCTCCTCCACTTGTACAGATACTAGATGGCCCCTGGTAAAGGGCCACAGGCTCCATACTCCTGGACCGGCTTCCCCTAAGCCATGCGATGCTGAAGAGGCATGTCGACCACATCAGCACCACTCCGTCCGAGACCTGCTGTACTCAGTAGATCTTATCCACCCCTGAAGCCCTGCCACAGCTGGAGTTTGTTTAAGCACCTCTTCGGTGTTGGTGATGAACACGGAAAAGGAAAACGAAAGTTACTACCGTAACTACGGTTCTATGAATCCCGGATGACCGCCAGAGGCGGTGCTTCAAGCACTGAATGATCATTCATGCGCATGCGCAGGTCGAGTATTAATGACAACAAAGTCAGCTGTGACCTGCCGGGGACCCACGTGACTCTATATAGTCACGTGGCACCCGGCAATCAATCCCTCAATCTTCTCGCGAAAGCAGAGATTCCGAGGGACCAAGCACTCTGGCGGTCATCCGGGATTCATAGAACCGTAGTTACGGTAGTAACTTTCGTTCTATTTCATCCCTACTGACCGCCAGAGGCGGTGCTTCAAGCACTGGATGACTCATATCAACAAGGTCACGAGGAATCAGCAACATTCAAGGAACAACGACTACACCACCCACCTAATGTGATGTAGAGGCATGCTGCTCGGATTCCCTGAAGCGGATGGGGCGCAGCCACATTCACCCTGTAGAACCGAGTAAAGGTACTAGGTGACTTCCAGGAGGCCGCACGGCATATAACATCCAATGGCACCCCAGTCATAGCAGCAAACGATGTCGACATGCCCCTTGTAGAGTGGCATTTCACTCCCGCCGGCAGTGGCCGGTCCTGCAAGGCATAAGCCTTGGAGATCAAATCCACAACCCAGTGTGCAAGTCGCTGCTTAGAAAGTGCCTGACCCTTCCGTGAGCCAGCGTAGCAAACAAAAAGGCTATTTGTCTTTCGGAAGGATGCCGTGGCATTGATGTATGTCTCAAGGGCACGGACAGGACACAGTGGTTCAGAGGGACTTCCGGAGTCAAACCGGGCAAGATGGAGAGGCTGGGTGCTGCCTGCTGGCAGTGATACCTTAGGAATAAATGCTACGTCAGCCCACAGTGTAATGCCTGAGCCATCAGGATTCCACCGGCAGCAGGGTTCGGCTATCGAGAGAGCCTGTAACTCCCCTACACGTTTTGCGGAAACCATAGCTAAAAGGAACGCAGTCTTCAGTGAGAGCCATTTGAGGTCCGCCGACGCCAGGGGCTCAAATGGGAGGGACCGAAGAGCCTCGAGCACAAGAGAAAGGTCCCACGCCGGTGCCACAGGGCGGTTGGGTGGGTGCAAACGCCGAGCACCTCTTAAAAACAGTACAACATCCTTGTCTCGGCCCACAGAACAACCATTCAGCCCAACATGCCAACAGGAAATGGCAGCCACATACACCTTTAAGGTAGATGGGGACCGTCCTTGATCCAGCAATGCCTGCAGGAAGGTCAGTATGTCAGAAACTGAGCACTGCACCGGGTCCTGCCCTCTATCACGGCACCAGGTCGCAAAGACCGTCCACTTGTTAGCATAGACAGCTCGCGTGGACGGCGCCCATGCATTAGCCATTGTATGCCCTATGGACCCAGTGTATCTTGAGAAGGTGGACCCCGGCCTTGCAGGGGCCAAATCCAGAGCTGGAGCCGGTCCGGTTCGGGGTGCAAGATCTGACCCCCCATCTGAGAAAGAAGGTCTCTCCTGGAGGGGAGACGCATTGGCGAGCCGGAGCTGAGCTCGCACAGTAGAGGAAACCAAGTCCTCGCTGGCCAGTAGGGGGCCACCAGCAGGACCCTGTGCCCCTCCTGACGTACCCTGAGGAGAGTCTGAAAAAGTAGGCTGAATGGCGGAAAGGCATAAAGGAGGGTCCGGGGCCAGTCATGTGCCAGAGCATCGTGGCCCAGAGGGCTGCTGTTGTCCAACGAGAACCAAAGGGGACAGTGAAATGCGTCCCTTGAGGCAAAGAGGTCCACGTCCGCCCTGCCAAAGACCTTCCAGATGCACTCCACCACCTCTTGGTGAAGCTTCCACTCCCCTGGAAGCGGCTTCTGACGGGATAGAAAATCTGCTGGCACGTTCTCCGGCCCTGGGATGTAGGCTGCTCTGAGGCTGGCTATGCGTGGAGCTGCCCAGGTCAGAAGCCGTCGAGTCAAGCACAACAGTTTCCTTGACCTCGTGCCCCCCTGGTGGTTGATGTGAAAGACCACTGTGGTGTTGTCTGACCTCACCAGCACGTGCTTCCCCCGCAAGCCTGGAAGAAAGCTCTGAACAGCCAGAAGTACAGCCTGTAACTCCAGGACATTGATGTGTTCCCTGCCCTGCCGCTGGGACCATGTCCCCTGTGCCATTTGACCCCGCCAGGTTGCACCCCAGCCCGTGGAGGATGCATCTGTAAACACAACTTCCCGACGACACGGGAGGGAACCGAGCGGGACCCCTGTGGTCATAAACAACCTCACCCTCCATTGGGACAGAGACTGAAGACACTGAGGCCCCACCCGAAGTCTTCTGAGACGATGAGTGTTCCGTGTGGGATCCAGATTCAAGCTGTTCAACCACATCTGGAGGGGCCGCAATGACAGCAGCCCCAAGGGCACTACGGCGGACGCAGCTGTAAGCATGCCCAAGAGTCGAAGATACCGCACAAGAGGCAGCGCCATGCCGCGCCTGAATTCCGGGAGCACGCTCAATATACTGTCCACCCGCTGGGGTGACGGGCAAGCAGTCATTGAGATGGAATCCATGGCAATGCCCAGGAAGACAGTCTCCTGTGAGGGGGTCAGACTGCTTTTCTCCATGTTCACCTGCAAGCCCAAGCATCCCACATGATGGAGCACTAACCGAGTATCTCGAACCGCCTGGTCCCACGTCGCAGCACAAATGAGCCAGTCGTCCAGATATGGGAGGATCCTCAATCCCTGTGCCTGCAGAGGAGAGAGGGCCGCTGCAACACATCGGGTGAACACCCTGGGGGACAGCGAAAGTCCGAACGGGAGGACCCTGAACTGGAAATGCCTCCCTTGAAAAGCAAAACGAAGAAACCGCCAATGGGGCGGAGCGATCGGAAAGTGAAAATAAGCATCCCTGAGATCTATGGAAGTGAACCAATCGCCCGGGGAAATCGCCTGCAACACTTCCTTGGTGGTCAGCATATGAAAGGGCATGGCCTTCAAGTACACATTCAGGCCTCTGAGGTCCAAGACTGGACGCAAGCCCCCGGTCTTCTTCGGAACCAGAAAATACGTGGAATAAAAGCCCGCTGGATCCAGCAGGGGGTCCACAGGCACTATAGCACCCTTGGCCAGCAAGGTGCAGATTTCTTGGTTCAGTGCCTGTGCCTTCACCGGGTCGTGGATCACAGTCATCCTGACCCGGCCAGGGATAGGTGGCCGGCGGCGGAATTGAAGACGGTACCCCCGGGACAGGGTGGACAACACCCACAAGTCCGGGGTGTGGGCAGCCCAGAAGCTGAGCTGTCCCGGGGAAAAATAACCGACCGCCGGCCCTAAGGCATCATCTGCGGGTCCCCCGGCCCTTCGAAGGCCCGGGAGGACGCCGGCCAGACTGCGCGGCTCGAAAGGGATGAAAGGACCTCGTCCCAGCCTGGTCTCGAGCTCTGTTCCTCCGATCTAGAGCAGGTCTCTGGACCGATCTCTGACCTGGTAACAGACCCTGGGGCTCAGTGGGAGAAGGAGAAGGCACTAAAGACCTCCGTGAAGGACCCGCAGCTGCCCAGGTGCTTACTGGCTGGCGATCACGTCTGTGAAGCCCTGCCAGCTGTTGCCTCGTTCTAGAGGCCTGAGCCGTACGGCCCAAGGCGTCCAGTGCTGCTGAACCAAAAAGCTCCCCCGGGACCACAGGCAGGGCCCGGAGGGTCCTCCTACAAGGCTCAGTTAGTGGTGACTGCGCCAACCAGACCTGGCGGCGAGCATGAACCAGTGTGGGGAGTGTGCGTCCAAGTTCCCTCGTCATAAGAGCAAAGGCCTGCAGAGATGCATCAACCAGGCCTTGCGTGGCATGATCCAGCGGAACAGATTCCAAGGAGGAAGACAGGGCCAGCATAAGATGGGAGAGAGAGTTCCCAATCCGGCCCATGCGGGCCCCAGAGTCATAGGCCTTACAGAGAAGGTCGTCGGTAATACGGCACTGAGGACGCGGACAACGGGCATTGGGCCGCAAGGCCTCATCAGGCGGGATTATAAGAGAGGCAATGCCCGGTTCCACCGCTGGCATCTGCCCCAAGCCAACCTTGGGTGCCTCCTGCATAGCTGCCAGGACCCTGCCATCCGTCGTCAGACGTGAAAACGCCTTGGTGTCTGACCAGCAAGCATGCAGTTCCCGCACATACTCCGCCGAGGGAGGAACCACAAAGGCAGTCTCTGACCTACTGCGCCTAAAGAAGGCGCTGGAAGCCGCAGGCTGGGCCTGAGGAACACTAATCTGTAAACGGGCAAGAGCCGTTCGAATAGCGGATGTCACAGACTCCCCCGCATCCTCCTGGGAGGCAATGGAGTCCGACCCAGAGGCCCCGGAGCCCAGCTCCGGAAGGTCCTCACAGAAATGGGTGCCAGAGGCCGCCACAGAAACGGCATCGTCGTCATTGACTGACGTTTCATCCTGCTCGGTAGGGAGAGCCGTGCCGCGATCACCAGCAGTCTGAAAGGACTGGAGGAGGGCTTTCATTTGGGCCAGCTCAGTAGTGAGATGATCCACTCTGGTGGACAACCTCCCTGCATCGGTCCGTCTAGCACGCTTTGTCGGTACCGAAGGTGCAGCCACAGTAGATCGTTTGCACACCGCTTTCTCCATCGGCAAACGAGCACGCGGCGAAGCGCCCGCCCAGTCGGTAGGCTGCTCCAGTGCAGCCAACCGATCCAGTCTGACCGACCGGGGCATGACGCGACAGTTGGGGCAAGCGTCATCTGACAGCGCCTCCCGGAGATGTTCCACACCGAGGCAGGAGGGACACAAGTCATGCCCGTCATCCGGCTGAAGTGGAGCCAGACAGGTCGAGCAACATAAATTATCCAGCATCATACTGCTGAAAGGCGTGATCAGCCTGCTACCAAGGACAAGTCAACACGAGCAGGAAACGCTACTGGCGACTCGATTATTAACTAAAGATGAACTCAGCACGAGCAGAGACGCCACTGGTGAGTTTAGGCAAACAAACTATAGAAGAACCCAACGCGAGCAGAAACGCTACTGGTGGGCTTAGGCAAACAAACTGAAAACAACTCAGCGCGAGCAGAAACGCCACTGGTGAGTGTAGATAAACAAACTATGGAAGAACCCAACGCGAGCAGAAACGCTACTGGTGGGCTTAGGCAAACAAACTGAAAACAACTCAGCGCGAGCAGAAACGCCACTGGTGAGTGTAGATAAACAAACTATAGAAGAACCCAACGCGAGCAGAAACGCTACTGGTGGGCTTAGGCAAACAAACTGAAAACAACTCAGCGCGAGCAGAAACGCTACCGTGAGTCAAAAGAGCCACAAAATTAACGTGGCAAATCAAAGCGAACAGTAAACTACTGCTGAGAAAAGAACGAAAACTTACCAGTCACCGCAGATCTGGTAAGGTGAAAGCAGCTTGTGCAGCCCCTGGAGGGCGAGACTTACCCGCAGCTCCGACCAAACCCGGTCACGGGGCTACCAGCAACAAGCAGCCAGGAAACTAGTGGTATACACAGAAGCAACCAGCTTCACACGACCACACTCCTGTACTCAACACACCTGCGCGCGAGAAGAACAAAAGTGATTGATTGCCGGGTGCCACGTGACTATATAGAGTCACGTGGGTCCCCGGCAGGTCACAGCTGACTTTGTTGTCATTAATACTCGACCTGCGCATGCGCATGAATGATCATTCAGTGCTTGAAGCACCGCCTCTGGCGGTCAGTAGGGATGAAATAGAACAGCTGTTGCTTTGGCAACAAAGCTGCACCATACTTACAAGGCTGTAGTTCTGTGGCAGTGGCAATTGGATTCAGGTCTAGACTTTTACTGAGCCATTCTAATAAACATGTCTGGTTTTTGATCAAATTAATCTTATCTACATCTGTAATGTTAGTGAAGAACTGTTGCTCTTTTGTTTCAAGTGTTGTAGGTTTTTTTCCAGGGTAGTAGGGTATTTAGCTCCATCCATCCTTATCCACTCTGACCAGCTTCCCTTCCCTAAATATTACATTCCCCTCAGAATGATGCTGCCACTGACGCATTTCACTGTGGAATAGTGAACCACCCAGAGCTTTGGATGAAGCCCAAAAGGTTTAAATTTTGTCTCATCCACTGGTGAACAGGTAAAGCCTATAGACTTCCAGCTAGGCCATTTTATCTATGCCCTTATTTATGAGCCGACTTCTGTTCTCTTTGATCTTTATGCTGTTTGTTAATTGATGTTCTCAAACAAAGCAGGCTTTTACCAACTAATTTCATTTACAAGTATCAGAGCTGAGAAAGCTTACTGCGAATGAAGATCACACTTTTGTGAAGTTTCTTTTTTTTTTTAAACAACATAATTTTAGGATCACTCCACAGCAATGTGCTACTAAATGACCTATCAAAGTAAAAGGCTAAAGAGTAATACTACTACAGCAATGGACTGTGTAAAAGCAAGCATGTTGACCTTGATTCATTTCTTCTTCTCTGTTCTGCAGCTGCTGTAGCGTGGAGGACTGATGTGCAGAAACCACAACCAGGTTGTCTTTCAGAGAGGGCACCGCTCCAAGTGTTCCTGCCTCCGAGGACAGCTGCTCCAGTTGTGGACCGAAGGCAGAGACCTGAGCAAGACGGGCCTGGGGACACAACATGAAGGAGAACGTTCACAAAAGCCTTCAGCATCCAGACATGCATCGCAGAGATTTGTCAGGAGTTTAGGAACAAATCAGCCAAAGGAAGAAACCACAGGAGTAATCGGATACTTGAACCTCAGTGGACTATTAATGTCTGCTCTACTCCAAGATCCCTGCAGATGAAGGAGCTCTGACACCAATCATAAAGGTGAGCCCAAGTGTGGGGCCCACACAGACACATGTCAGCTTGTTGCTGGCCTCCCTTTAAAACTAAATTAAGTTTCCTTCCTACCTTCCTGTGTTACAGCATTTGGCTCAGATGTTGAAGGACTAAGGTAAAACAGTTTTAGACACATTCAGTGAACAAATGCTGATTTGACAGAATAAATATGTTCCACTAGATACAGATATCATAGTAAGCAATAAACTGAGTCATCAAGGAAAGTAGAGTAAATCCTTACAAGTGATAAATCTTACCTTACATTCTCCTCTCAAATTTCTCAGCTCAACCTCCCCGCAGCTGTCTACAGGTGAAGTTTCAGCCAACCACTGGTCGTGTTTCTCCAAGATCTGGTCGAGGTCAGCGAGCTGTGCAGAAACCTGTCTGATCCGGGTCCGAGTGTGAACCCTGTCAGAAGCGGCCTGAAGCTCCCTGCCACAGACATCCCACTCGGTCTGAATCAGGTCTATGTTTTCCCTCACTGCATCAACATCCGCTCCCTCTGCAGATCAAAAAGATATTTGAAAAGTTAACACATTTGAAGCAGAAGTGTGCACCATTGTTGAGTTCGAAATGTTAAATATGCTCCAAGGTGATGCAATAAAACAGGATTTAATGGAAGAAACTCCATGGTAGAAATCCTGCTCTTGCTCCACTGCTGCTAGAGCAAAGCAGGCATATAAAGTCTAGAGTTTTACTGCATGCTTGTAGGCTTAGACATTATATTATTTATTTTTCCATAAAATACTCAAATGCACTTGTACTATTGACATTTAACACTAAATAAAATAGAAATGCCTGGAAAACATCACAGATCGTATGGAAACGACACAGCTTAAGAGGAAATTTTAATATTTATTGCAAAGTACTTTTGTTTAATCGCTGACTATTTTTTACCTAAATAAAAAACAGTTTTACAAAAGCTCATATGCATCCAACACCTCTTTTATAATTTTGTTTAAAATCTATATTTTTCTAATGTAGCATTTTCTTTATTGCATACCAGGAAAATTTGCTGTTCTTACCTCTCTCAAGTTGGTCCATCAGGGTGCGTCCTTCTTTTGTCATTTCACTCACTGCGCTTTCCTTCTCTTTTAGTTGAATCTCCAGCTCCTAAAGTAGCCAATAAACAATAATTCATACAGCATTAGTAAAGTGCAGTTTAAAATGAAACTCTCTGCCTATTCATTAATGGTTAACCTCCTACTTTTAGTTCCTCCTGCATGTCTGTTGCATCAGCTGTAGTTTCAGGATGTGTGGAGCACAGTGACTGAGCCGATGTCTTCCAGGTTTGAATCCACCCCATCAAGTCCGAGAGCTTATTTTCAAACCTGCAGGAGGTAATGTGTCAGTTTAACATTTGCACGTCTGTCTATTGTCTATTATTTAATAATAATTTAACTTTACTGATCTCACATTGGAGAAATTCATCTCTGCATTTATATTACATGGGGTTAAGGGTCTTGCTCAAAGAGCAAGAGACCACAGGATTCCAAGTTCTATGCCCTAACCAATCAGCTGCCACTCCCCCTAATATACAAGAGTATAACGTAGGCTTACAGTCGTCTGATTTCTGCATCGGTCTCCACCAATCTTTTTTTAGCAGGAGCAGGTTGGGCTAACTCCTGGTCGATAGCAGAAGAAGCAGCTGCAGCAGTATCCACCATCAACTCTTCCTCCACCTGAGTCATTCCAGCATCTGTCACAGCCTCCATTACCTGTGAGTTGGAGCATACAAGGGGGGAAAAAAAAAAGACAGAAAATCTTTACTGAAATTTAGTTAACGGAAAACATTAAAGAAAAAAAAGTAACCATGAAAAGTTTTACTATCGCCTTCTTTATTTTTCTTCTTTTTTATTAGCAAATCTCATTCAAACCTACAACAGTCAGTATTTTCGAGTACACACCTGGAAGGAGCAGTCCTCTAGTTTTTGAACCAGGCCGTCCCATCGGTGCGTCAGCTCCTCTGTGTCGGCCTCAATCTTAGCAGCTGCTTCAGCGCTTTGGAGCAGCTGCATAACATCCTGACCTGCATCAGACAGTTTATCCAGGGTCCTTCTCTTTTTCTCCATATCTTCTTTTAAAATCTAAGAGAACAAACACATATATAACCTTAATTCTAGCACCAATTAAGAATGAAAAAAGTTCAATTTCTATAGTTTAAAGGCATGTGAAATAATGAGGATACCCTATGGCAGCCTGTGAATGTGTTTGCATATATGGGCATTAAATATAAACTTGGACAATTAAAAACATAATCCAGTTTCTGTTAAAAAATAAATTCAGACAAAACTACATCTATTACCAATTAGAGGGGTTACAACCCCATGCAGCTGTATTACACAAGGTCGAAGTAATGCATATATCTCTAGCATACAATTTAAACTTCAGACACTGGATATTGGTTGCTGACTATCTAATGAAACCGGACATTTTTCTGGAAATAAATGAGTTATATGAGGCCTTCTGAAAAAAGGTTGTAGATGAGGTCTTTAAATAGTCGTTCCACTGTAAGAAAAAAAATGTCTACAATTGGTGAACATTAAACCTACTGTACATCTAAGCAATCATCAGAGCACCTTTGTAGGCCTTTGTCTGAGTTTTTGTTCCATACATAGACAATGTTCTGTAATTGTAGTTTTAATTTGAAAAAAAAGGTTAAAACTTTTCATTTAATTGCAAATTAATATATTTATTTGATGATTTAACACAAAATTAGGCCGCTATATGAAGATATTCTTTACAGGAAACAGAAAGTTGTTAGTATCCAGACTTATTCAGGAAATGAGCATAAAAGTTTCAGAAACTGAGGATAATTCGATTTTCCAACTCACTGTCAGCTGGCGCACATTAGCATTCATTTCACTGGGGTCTCTGAAGTTGCAGGTTTGTACTTGATTTAAAGCTTCTTCTTTTTCTGCCAACCAATCTCTTATCAAGCTCTAAAAGGAAAGAAATATCTATAAAATTTCACTTATAAAGTAAATAGCATTTATAGCTTTATATGCTGCATCTTTAGACAAAATAAAAATATCCAGAGCTGCAAAAAAAAATGAGAAACAGTCAATTTGAAAGAGCAAATGTATCACTTTAAAATTATTATTGCTGTATTTAAACTCAAACACTAGGTAGGATTGCTTCTTGTGTGTTGTATTAGTTAGTTTTTTTCTCAATAAACTATTTAACAGGGAGGAAAATATCTGATACCTGATCAGATAAAAGCTGCTGCCACACTAGGAAAACTTCTTGCAGCTTCTGCCACTTTTCTTCCGTCCAGCGGCACACTGCTGCCCAGCGCTCACCCAAAGACTGAAAAATATATTCAACTTAAATCAGTTTCAGGCTACTAGCAAACTGACATCCATAATCATCCATGTACGTATAGTATAGCTAGATGTAGATCTGCACGTATCAATCGTCTTTTTTCAAATTTAAAGCATGGTACCTCACCTGCAACTGCTCCTCCAGGGCAGCAGTGGCACTCTCACTGCTGTTCTCATCCACCACGACAACCATGTGCGTTAGAGAGTTGACCTTCACCTGCTCTGCCTCCAAGTCGTTCTGAAGTTCCTGATCAGGAAACCAAACAGGAAGTTAAAGGATGATGAAAACTGATAATTGTATAATTGCCTTTAAACTGAGCTGGTAGAGAATTTCACATCAACATGGAAAATGTTGATTAATTAAAAAAAAAAAATTTGATTTTAGGATTACAGCACCACAACGATATGTTGTAAGCGAATAACATCAGCTTGTACGTCTATGAAATATGCTCAAACATTGTGTTCATGGAAATAATTATATTACTTTATGTCTTTCTATCTTGTCCTTGTAGAGATCAAAGTCATCAGCTGCTGGTTCCGTCTCCATGCTTTTGATTCGCTCCTCCGTCAGCGTCAGCCAATCAGAGAGCTGCTGTAGCTGCTGCTGCTGAAGCTCCATCAGAACCTCGTGCAGCCTGGAAAATTACAGTGGGGAAAGTTAAGGACTTAGTTTTTCCACACATTAACCTTTAACTTCCTCTGAATATTGGCACATACTGGATTAAGACTCCATAAAAAAACAAGGATTTGTTTTTTTTTTGGTCTCTAGAAGAGCTCAGGGTAAAACTTGACATCAAAATTCAAAAGCAACAAGAGGAAAATCCCTTTCAACAGACACATTTAGGTTTTAATAACATGAGCCGAAGTTCATTTTGAATAGTGTCTCATTAGGGCTTAGTATTTTTTTAATAAATTCAAACAATTAAATCTTCTTTTTAAAAAGATTTAAGTTTTGAAAATTAAGATTTTTTTTCCCCATAGCTCAGTGTGACATCAGTTTATAACTTTTTTGTTCTTAGATGTGTACTAATAATTGACCGAACACGACAGCAGGAAAACTCAGCTGCAAACTTTTAGTTTGTTATATTTTTATTTTGAAACATGATTATTTAATAAGCATTTTTAAAGCTTAAATTCCTTTGCCCTTTAAATTAAGGTAACCTCTCAGAGGGAATGATTAAAATAGATTTTAGTTAATGAAAGTACTGTACATCATTTGTCTTTATGACACTTAAGGGAGGGGGGAAAACTGATAAATCGGATTTTGTAAGAGAGAAAAAAAAGAAATTTAACTTTTAAGCCATGCCAAAAAAAAAAAAGTTAGAACTGTAAATTTACAGTCTATTTTACTATTTTTCAAGGCTGCACTTTTAAAAAGATGAAATTGTCCAGTGAGCTGTTTCTAAACGACAAAAAAATGACAAATAAAATTTGTCTAAAATCTGTCTAAATGTCAACCAGTCCTATGTTATTTTGGAGAATAGAAAGATCATACAAGTATTAACAGCACAGCTAATGATGAGAAAACTAAAAGAAAGAGGAGAAATCCATGTTGGACAGCAGTAAAGGAAAACATAAAGTATTACAACTGTAATATTATTACATCCCAAATAATTATATATGGGCTCTGGGCACAGAGTGAACTTTTACCTAGACAAAAGTATTTTGGAGTTTAGACAAAACATCTGAAAAGATCCAAGTCGACCAAAACTTGCATCCAGTCAGTCATTTACAATTCTAACGATGCACACCGTTATTGTCATGACAACCAAGACACTCTGTTCTTTGCAGCTGTAGATATCTGCCTCTTCCTACCTGGCCTGGCGGTCCATGCTGGCCACTCTGAGACTCTCCCAGCGAGAGTTGAGGAGGGTCATCTGCTCTCGAATTTCCTCTTCTTCTTCCACTGTTAGGTTGCCCTGAACAATGAGTTGGTTGCCCGCCTGCAGCACATTACCCACGTTGCTCTGATGAGCCGTCAACTCCATCATAAATCCCTGAAGGAAAAGACGGGGGACAAAGTTATAGCGCAGTCCTGGATAGAAGTCTGAATACCTTTATGATGGCCAAGAATGATAGGTGATGATGTGTTTATGATTAATGTTATTTTTGATGGGGGAAAAAAAAGAAAAAAAAAAGACTACCGTATTTTCACGACTATAAGGCGCATATAAACGTCTTTTTTTCCCCCCTCAAAATGTGCGGCGCGCCCTATGTGTTACTGCAGACGTTGTTGAGACCGCTATGAGAACGTTAAAGGGGGAAGTGTGGGCGTGGACAGAAAATGCTGCCTATGGTGATTTTTAAGAGAAAGACTTTTCCGGCTGGAGTCCTTATTAAGGCAAATGAAAAGGGTTGGATGGATGAGGAGATGATGAAAGAGTGGCTGAGGGAGGTGTATGTAAGGAGACCAGGTGGTTTTTTTCCACTCATCACCATTGCTGTTAATCTGTGACTCCATGCGTGCCCATCTCACAGCCGATGTGAAAAAAAAGGTGAAACAAATGAACGCTGTGCTTGCCGTTATTCCGGGAGGTCTGACAAAGGAGCTTCAACCGCTCGACATCGGTGTGAACCGGCCGTTCAAAGTAAGGCTGCGAGCGGCGTGGGAGCGATGGATGACCGACGGAGACCACAGTTTCACGAAAAGTGGAAGGCAGTGCCAAGCAAGTTACGCCACAGTTTGCGGATGGATTGTAGATGCTTGGACTAACGTGTCTGCTGGCTCTGTTGTTCAAGCTTTCGCAAAAGCAGGCATTATTTCTGAGGAGCCGCGCTGCACAGAAAGTGACTCTGACAGCGAAGAAGGGGAAATTGGCATGTCTGATTTAGCGCAGCTGTTTAATTCAGAAACAGAGGATGATGACCTTGATGGGTTTGATTAATACTTTGTAATAAATACTTCAATAAAGCATAATCATACTCAGTTTTGCTCCCGCTCTATTTTTAAATACACAGTAGAGGTATTTAAACATAGTAGAGGACATGTACCTGTATATAAAACCCGCGCCCTATAATCCGGTGCGCCTTATGTGTGTGTTAAATACAGTAATGGCACACATGACTGAGACTGCGCCTAGTACGTTGCGCCTTATGGTCGTGAAAATAAACAAACAACTTTAATGGTTTTTAAATAAATGAGCTATGTGCAAAGGTTTGAATTCATGTGAACATTCTACAATAAACAAAAGAGTCAAAATTACATAAACAATCTCAGATGTAATCATATAAAGCAACACTAATGTTCAGTTAAGTGTGTTCCTTTTCATTTTAACCACAACCACATGATTTAACAGCCATTAGCAAGATTTTAGCATAATTCTGGATAAATATTTGTTATGGCAAAATAGGTAGAGCACTTCTAGCTTTATTGGTTTTCTGGAGTTTTTTTTTTTTTTCATGAATATTCCTTAAAGGTTTAGTACAGTTAAGGTCAAGCATTGAGGAAAAAAAAAGAAAAAAACATGCTAACCTAAATGTATTGATTTCTGAACCAACTTGCATGGAAGCCTAAACTATCTGACTCAGTCCATCATCACCAGGAGAAATAACATTTGTTTGACCAGGAACCCAATAGTGACTAACCAAAGCTGTTGAATCTACTCCTGATTGGAGCACATTTTATAGCTACATGCACTGGAAGCCAGAGGGCACTGGGGGAAAAAAAGAAACACTGTTCCATGGTAGTGGATGCATTATGCTGTGGGGCTGTTTTGCATTAAACGAAACATATTGACAAATACAGGAGGACAGCCCTCCAAAACCCTGGAGTTAGATGGGTGCAACCTGAGTATAATTCCAGCAGTATAATGATCTTAAATACAAAAGGCTGAAATATAAAATGAACTACATTTGTGGAAAGGAGGCAGAAAGTCATGTCTGAAGTTTGTTTTCAGTAAGATTTGTAACTGAATGATCGGTTATAAGTGCATTTAACAGTTCTGATTACTTTTAGTTTCTGTTTGTGAACAGTTTGTAAAAACCAGCAGAATTTAGTTTAAGCCACTTGATAAGCCAGGCTGTCAAAGAGGCTTTAGATCCTGTTGCCAGCTTTCTACTTTGACCTGGATTCTAGGCATTCAGCTTCACCAATAGTCACATTTCAGCAGAGGGAATCCATTCAAAGCCCCTTCACACACAAGCACAGACAAACTTTCACAATACACCCCTCATGTCAAGAAAGCAAGTCAGTCAATCAGTCAGCTCTGGGCCAAGAGCCTATGGAGAGCTGTGCTCTGTGACTCCATGAAGAATTCCTCACATTCCCAACAAGTACAGAGCATGTAAGGCTAGCTGTGGAAGGCATGTGTCTGGCAAACAGTGTTGGAAGTAGCAGTGAAGAGTGACAGATATCAACAAAATAGCAAGTGGGTTGGACAAGCACAGTCAACTACTATAACATCTTATTCCAAAATGTCACATCAGTTTGAGGACTATGCTATCTTTACCAGCACCAGACAATTAGAATAGGAGCTAAATTGTTTAAGTTTGTTTTGGTTCAAATCCTCTGTCAGCAAATCTCTCTTCTCCTACCTCATGTGTGTGGAACTGCTCTTTAACTTCTTCCACGTCGTCCGACACCTCATCCTGGACATGCAGGGCATCCTCAGCAGACAGCAGCCAAGTCAAAACCTCCTCCAGAGTCGTCTGGTAGCCGTCCAGGTCCACTTCCAGCAGGCTGTCGTCCATCTCGCCCTCCGTCTCTGTAAGGGTGCTGGGGGTCTCGGGACGTGGGCTGCTGCCGGCCTCCTCTGTCTGCACAGTCTGTGAAATATAGACTTCCTGTTAGGTCCTCATCTGATCATGTTATGAAAGTTTCCACGCCACTTGAACCTGTTAAATATTTTAACTGACAGACCAACATAAAGAGCTGAATATTTGTTAATTAGGGGGATAAATTAGACATGTTTTACTGTTTTAGTAGTCTTTGTTTTTTAGTGATTTAAGACGTCATCGAAAGAGAGTGGGAAGATATACAGTTACTGATGGAGTCCTCCAGTTGCCTCAAGGACAAAAACCTCCATAAAAGCTGAACACGTCACAACAGAGTCACACAGTGGAGCTAAAATCTGAAAAAAAAGGACAAGCATATGTTGAATACCCCTAAATAATCAAGTGCAGCCAACTTCCCACAGAGTTCACCTGATTAGTAGATAAAGTTCATATGTGTGTAATTTAATAATTTAATCTCAGAATAAATGCAGCTCGTCTGAATGTCTCCAAAGTTTCCAAGAGAACACCAGTGAGCTGCAGCCAAAAGAGCGACTCTCTGGAGATCTAAACTGAAGTGAAAAAGAAAAATCTGCAGACAGGATAACTCATAGTTCCAATGTCATACAAATCTGGCCTTTCTAGAAGAGCAGTAAAAAGAATTTAAGTCCAGCTTAAATTCAGATGTGCAGTCTGCCTCCCCAGTAGTTCTCAGAATGCTGGTAAGAGTTAATGGAAGGATTGAAGATTAACGCAGTCAGGGAAGAAAAGTTTTTAGAAGATGCAAGTCTTCAGACTGCAGCGCAAGTGGACAGCCTCTGAATCCTAAGACAAACTCGCAGTGGGAGAGCCTAGATAAAAGCTAATTCCTATGCTTGTCCAGTTAGAATCTATACATAAATTTTATTGAGAATTAAGGAAAGACTTTGCTTCCAAACACACAGCTGGACTTCAGAAGAAGGATGCCACATAGAACAAAGGACTCCACTATACGTCACAACTGTTCACTGTTTAAATTATGTTTGCAGTTGTTGCAAGAAACATTCCTGCAGTATGCATATTTTTGGAAAGCACCACATTAAAACTCATGTTTAATGTCTATAACATCCATTACACACCCATCATTCATTATTTCTAACTTTAGTTGCATCAGCTGAAGAGTCTTTAAATAGAAACAGACATTTAGGAAGGGGGAGGTGTAGCCCTGGAGAGCCCATAGTGACCTCTCTGTCAAGTTTAACAACAGCTTCCCTATTATGGGATGGGATGAACACTGCATAGGGCTCATCCTGCTTTTAGGAATAGGACACTGCGTCACAAATATATATAAATCCAAGATGGAGCGCTCAGTCGGAGAAATGGATGAAAAGGCTTCAGACAGGAAACAGAGAGAAAGGGTCCGGAAAAGGTGTTTAAACCTCTGTATTCCAAACCGTTTAGAGAAAGCTTTCGTGGATTGTGTTTTTGTTTTTTTCTGGAGGGAAGCTCAAAGGAACTCAGCTAATCTGTCTGTAGCGGAACAGGATAAACCCTTGCAGCACCAGCAGGCATGCCAAGTCAAACAGGACAGAAATCCTAGCGTGTGTGTAGAGACTAATACAGTGAAAAGTTAAATGGACCTTTGTTTTGGGGCCTGAAATTGCACAGTTGCAGAAGCATGAGTGGTACACTCCAAAAAGGTCAGCAGCTGAAAATATTCACTGGCCTTTTAGACATTTGGCAATAAGAACCAACGGCAGACTGTGTTGACGCCATTGTTGGATGCAGAAGTAACCAGGGGAGTGACTAAAGAGGAATTACTTTATTTAAAGACCTGAATGGCTGTAAAAAAAAAAAAAAAAAAAAAGGCCTTTCACTGCCCTCATAAAGCACTATAATACATCCTTATCATAGTTTCATTCAACAATATTACAATATGAAGCGCTCGGCGTATCATCAACATCAAACCCTGATCTAAAAACCCAGGTTGGGATCTTAAACTTTGACAACTTTTATTGTCATTTTGCGAACACATAATGTATAAATTTTACTTTGTACAGTTTTCAGACAGCAGTTCGTCTCTAAAAATACACGGCATTAAAAACAAAGGTGTTTTCTCAGTCCTCCGAATGGCAGGGCTACTGGTTCTATCCATGCATACAGAGAAAAAATGTTGCAGGGAAGTTAAATCCCTTTGGACAGATCAGAGTTTCATTTAAGAAGAATTTTTCCAGAATGCAGTCCAGGGTGTGTTAAGTATTTGCCTACAGGTAATAAAAACCTAAGAGGCGGTTTGGGGATTTTCTGACGGACCAGAAGCTTTGCCATGAATAAAATCAAAACATCTGGTTCAAAAAGGACTAAAAAAAAAAAAAGACTACCAGTTTTTGCAGAAATATTCTGAGACATGAGATTGTTAGGTCCAACCAATGTTGTGCATATACAAGAACAAGTATAAGAATCAGCAGGGGAGTCCATCCATGTGGATTTAAGTGACAAACAAAAGTGCAGCAGCAAACTGATTTCTACCCTCTGCTTCTACTCTACCCAATTCATCCCCTCCGGTTTCCTTCCATCCCATTTACAGCCCTATGTTTCCAGTGTGCAGCATGGTCTGTTCAGTAATGTCAGAGGAATGAGTCATGGTTCTGCTCCCAATTTGCCCGTGCCCGCTGTGCTTTTCACAAGCATAGCTGGAGAGAACGGAGGCAGCTGGGTTTTTTTTGTTAAAGGTGGGACTGACTCATTTTGTCCAGAAGCAGACAAAATATTATAATACTAATGGCTTTCAAACTAAATGTAAACTAAGCATTGCAACTAGAGTAGGAGAAAAGCTACAAGATTTTCTTTCCATGCACTGGTTCCAGCTGTTGGAGTCACTGGACTAAGTTTTCTTTAAATCACTTCAGTTGGAAACATGATAACCAGGGTTTTGCTGCTGAAAAAAGTTCCCGCATCAGGGGTGAAACAATTGTTAAAAACAGGATTAGGGCGTGCCAGTGGCGCAGGGGTTAGCGCGGACGACACAAGAACCCAGGTTCGAATCAGACCTGTGGTCCTTTGTAGGATGTCTCTCCCCCTCTCTCATACCCCCTTTCCTGTCAGACTACTGTCGAAAAAGCGAACCACTAGTGCCGTAAAAACTCGAAAAAACAAAAACAAAAAAAGGGTTAACCATTAAAGAACACCAGCTGGAAGAAAGAAGAATTGGATCTCAGAAAATAGAAATTAATCAAATCAAAGCAGTTTAAAGTATTTACTCTCAAATCATTTCAGGTCACTCAACATGAACTGTTATTCAAAGGTGAAACATTTAACGCAATAATATGATCAAATGTACAAATATGGAAAGTATGCTGTTTAAACTGACTAGCAGTCATATGGAATAATGACCAGGACGATTTTTACTTATTTTAACATTAAAGTTAATGTTGGGCTGGAATTTTGATCCATTTCTCAAGGTAGAACTGGTGTAAACAATTCTGTAGGCCTCTTTGCTCTTGCTCTTTGATTTTTTTCATATTTGTCCCTAATATTTTATAAAGTGTAACAGTCCTTTCTACATCAAAACACCAAAACAATGATGCTACTATCTCTGCTGAAATTGGTCCACACCAGCACGACCCCAGAAGGATAATTCTGGTGTAGAAAAATTAAAATTTGCATTTGGTGGCACTTTAGTCAGAGAAAGAGGTTAAACTATGGGTGTCCAAACTTTGTTTTTGTCTTTCATTCTGATTTAATGTACAATTTCAGAGCAGGAATTTGCTAAAAACCTTATTTGTGCATCAAATATGCTTCTGTCTACAAAGCTGCATACCAGCTGTGGATCTTTTGGCGTTTTTGATCCATCAAGTTTCATCCACTAAAGAAAACCTTAAGTATTTCATAAAACAGACGTACCATGTATGTGTGAGAAGCTCAAAAGGCAGCCTTAAGTATAACTTTTAATACTTTTGATTTTGATGTGTGTTTCTTGGACGGTTAATAAAATAAAGTATGTAAGAATATACCTGTTTACACTGCACTGCAGATCAGTTTTTCTGAATAAATTAGAAAATGCTTAAATCAATCACAATAAATCACAATCTGGTGTTTACAGCAGCACAAAGATTATAGAAAATATGGTCACACAAATGTGGACCTTAGAAAAATATAAATAAATTATAAGAATAAGATAGTAGTGAATAGTTTAAATATAAAACAATATAAAACACTTTGAGCAAAATAATAAACCTTTTTCTTATGCTGACCTTCCTATAGAACCATTTGAAGTATTTGTCTTCTCCAGTAAAGGCTGTAGTTGTTTGCTTAACAGACATGTAGCTCACAGCTCAGAAATTGTAGTTCTATAAAAGCTTTACCTTAATACAAGTGAGCAGTAGCACTCCTTAAGTTTCCTTTCCATTACCCTTTTCCTCTTAAATTTGATTTTTTTTTTTTATGGGTGGAAAAGTATAGTGGCCTTCTTTCAGGCTGCTGGCAAACAGTGCTTGGAAAGAAGGGTGGTGTTATGTTACTTTATGGCTCACAGCATCACAGTAAAAATATTTTACTGTAAACTAAAGGAAATATCATGACAGAATAGCAAATAACCTTTTAAATCCTCAGTATACCTTGATGCTTATAAAAAAACCTAATGCATACTCAGAACATTTACCTTGCAAACATAGATTGAATATCAAAGTTAACAGCTGAAACATAACTGGGATGTTACTGATGCTGACAAAATAGTAAAACAAAGTATAGAGGGATGCAATTACTGCAGGTTATTAATAGAACTTTGATGGATTAGAACCCAGATTAAAACATACGGCTGGAAAAACTGAGATAAAACATTTATACTTTACCTGCATACTGACTCCTGGACTCGACCCTTCAGCTCCTACTTTGTATTTGCGAGGCAGTGTCTCTACCTCTCTGATAGCCTCCATGCTCACATCCTTGGGCAGCACGGCGAACAGCGAAGTAACGTACATGATTATGGACTTCTTATCTGGTAACTGCACCGCCACATCTGAGGTGTAAAGGATAGCGAGTCGGAAGAAAGCACACAGATGGAGAAGCAGAGAGATCAAGATACGGTACGGGAGGCAGGAGGTAAGAAAGAGGAGATAAAAAGGGGAAAATTGCATGAAAGGAACCAAAGCATGAGTGGACAGGGACAGCAGGTAAAGGTAACAAGAGAAGATTAAATGAAAAGGAAGGTGAGAGTGAGATAAAGAAGCAGGTTGAAACAAGTTAAACCACTTAAAAAAAGACTTTGATATGGGTCAGCTGGAAAACAGCTCAGGATATCTATACGAAAATGAGATGAGAGATGATCTGAGACAACTTCAATGAAATGAATCCACTGTTAATTCAGTAGCTGGCAAGACTTAAAAGTAGAATTTATTATAACAGACTATGCTCTTATAGGAAATACTTGAGATCAACAGTGTATGGAAGTTTAACTCTACAGAGCTTGCAAAAGTATTCGTATTTTCCATGATAGATAAAAATATTTAACTGTGAAGTTTCAATTCTAAACTACTAAAGAAAACCATCCCACAGCATAATGCTGCCACCGTTGTGTTCCAGTGTGGCTGGTATGATTAGTTCAATATATACAAAGTTAAGTTTTTCAACATGTAGCTTTTTCCATCTAACTTTCAAGATACAATGTTGATCTTGTTTGTCATCATTGGTTTTCTTTTGCCTTTATTCCAACCGTGGAGGCCTTCATAAGATAACTTGAGACAAAAGAGATTTAGATTACCTACAGATTGACTCCCTTTATCAATCTGTTGACTTCGCAGTAATCTGCATGACCCATTTCTATAAATCCTTTTTGCTTTAATTGCACAAACACTACTACTACTCTATCTTATGTTAAAATTCCAATAAAAGGACTATTCTTTGGTTACCAGGCACCTGCAATGGGACACTATCTAGCTACTACTGTAGAAAATGTATAGAAAGCGTTACCTTCAGGGTCCAGGAGTCTCTCTATAGCTAGCTGGTTTTTGGCAAAGGTGAAAGCATGGTCGAGTCTCTCCACAGGGCTCATTTTGACCACCTGATCCCAGCTAAACGCACCTGGCCTTCAGAGATAGAGAGACGGAAATACAGTTAAAGAGGGAGAGAGAAAGCCATAAACACAGACTCTGAAAGTCGGTTTAATCATAAATATTTCAACACTTTACAAACGGTATAAAAATAATGATTTTCTGGGCAGTGGTTGAATGTGAGGGGGCGAGGGTGTGGAATGCGTGTTCAGTGATCCAACTAAAGCCTAGGCCCAGTTCTAAACCAACACTGGAGGTTCTCACAGCTCACAGGCCAGAGCGTGTCACCATTACTAAGGACAAGGGATTACATAAAGGGGGAAAATACCCCCAACCCCCCCTTCTGTCTTTCACATGCAACAGCTAACACAGCGTAAGTAAACAGTGACACAGCAGAGCCTAAACAGAACAAGCCATGCAGTACACACACACAAACACACACACACACCCACTACAGATGCTGACCTGTCACCCTACATCCCCTCAGCCTCTCAGTAAAAAAAAAAGGCTGCAAACCATCTGTTGAATTCATTTCTAATGTCGGTGAGCATGACATCAATATCATGCTAATTCCAGGAGGGCTCACCTGAAATGGTGGAGGATTGCGTTCAGGGCCAGTCCGTCAGACCAGCTGGTGGTGAAATTCAGCACGTTGACTTCCGGGTACGAGCGTGTGCATTGCCGTACCCAACTCAGCAGGATCTTCTCGCTGTTAGTCTGCTGCAGGTTGGACATGATGTCCTTCATGATGTCTTTCACCTGCAAAAAGAAATAATGAACTTATGAATAATAACTCTATAGTGCTGGAAACAAGGTTCTCAGAATGGTTCCCTGGATTTTTGTCCATTACTGTTACGAACTGATATTGTAGAGCCAGATGTGGCTAGCTTGATTCCACTCGTTTCAGCTCATTTCTCTCCACCATCTTCTTTGTGACAAATTTATTCACAAAATTTAATTTCCTTGATCATATTTTCAAATTGCTTTAATATGATTACTTCACATTTTTTTGATATCTCCAGCAGCAAAATCATGATACAACAATAAGGCTGCTACCGCTGTGCTTCACCATTGTGATTTTATTCACAGACTTATAAACTTTTCTCTTAATCATACTTTTTTTCTCCAATTATAACCGCCCCCCAATTTTGAGGTGCAAAACTACACATCTTTAAATAATTTAAACCTCAAACTATCTAAAGGTACAGTAATATTTTCATGTCCTACTGACCAAAACTGTAAAAATGTTTCGTCTCATTTAATTTCAGACATTAAAAAAATATATTTTAAGTATCTAAGTACTTGGTTGACACTTTTTAGTCTTTCCAAAGCGTCCGTCTTAAGTATTATAAACATAATTGAACAAGAATAAGATGCACAATAACAAACCTTCATTCAAATCAATTAGACAATAATAAAGCGATAGAAAACCGCATCGGACAGGAAGCAGCTGTTCTTATTTTCAGCTAATGAAACTGACAAAGCAGTGGATGATTAGCATGTTAACATGGATGAACGCATGTATGCGCTTTAATTTTAGAGTTTCCATCATCGTTTTCTCTGATCCCTCTGGAACATCAGAGGACAGTGAGTTATTTAAGCAAACACTAATGAGACTCTGTGTACATTTGCAGCCTTTGTGGAAAGTTCTCACCTGCCAGTGAAGAATAATGCTCCAGATGAGACCTAATGTCAGTTTGTGGTTTCCATCAACAATGTCGGTCCCTCCAATGTTTACCAGATCAACCTGTGAAAAGAAAGAAGATGCTAAACCTTTGTTAGACAGTGACACTAACATTAAATTATTTATAACTTAGCTTTTCGTGTTAGCATGTCAACTGCAGCTGGATAAATTAGTTTTCTCCAAAACATGAAGAGTGTACGGTCTGTCACAGCTCAGTGCATCTAACTGCTGTGTTCTCAGGGATTATATTGGTTCAGTTATATTAAACCATCACAACTACCAAAGTGGGATGAAGCCAAGATAATTAAGTTTATATGTAAATATGTCTGGGCTCCGAACCATAGAGTGGAGCAGAACCCCAATTATTCACGGTTATTTCTATACAGGCACAGCTCTCTTTACCCAAATGCTGACGTCATTAGAGTAAACTGGGAATTTTTTACCCACCTCCAAATGCAGCGCTGAATATATTCAGCTTCATTCACCATCTTAAACCAGAGATTTAACATAATAACAAATATCTACTTTAATTTCAGTACCTTTATTGACAAAGTTAGAGCATGCAGAGGGAATTATATTGCGCTAGTTTTTCTATATGATTTAAATCTATGAAGGGAGAGAGCCCAAGTAGACAACTCAACCCATATTTTGTCCCATATACTCAATTAAAATTATTCAGCTTTAACATAACATCAGACTATTATAAAAGTTAAAGGGAAACTCACCCCAAAATTTCTTTTATTGCTAGTAAACAATACGTAAACGTCACGTATGTCTTACAATTCTATCTACATATCCCAGACATTATCTTTCGAGACGTGATCTTCCTAATATTTAACAAGCATACCACCACTGATATTGAAACAGTATTGCTGCTAGAAAGATTCTGTGACATCATACAGAAAAGCTGATGTGAGCAGCTTTTACGGCAGTACGATATTAAAGTGCATCAGTATCGTCTATCGATTTTCATCTTACCAGACTCCACCTAGCCCTCATCTCCTGGTCCACCGAGCACCATCTATGCATGTTGCATTTTTCAAACATTACATGTGTCAGGATGTAAGGCTGTGGAGTAGGGCAAGTTATCAACTGTCACATAAATATTACATCTTACAGCTTTCTTTGTGTTTTTAACCAAACAGCCTAGATGCTCTTAACCATTCAAGGCATGCATGTATCAGCTGATGCCAGTACAAGAAAAACTATTATAACTGGCCAGCTGATGTATCCGTCCATCTCTTGTACTTTCTGTCAAACTATTTTAACACCCCTTGGAAACTGCCCCACTGATAATGTCATTAAAAACAAACATCTTTTGAATATTACACACTGCCCAATTAAATAGGCATCTATATAGGACTGGGTGGATTTTTCTCGTTTTTAGTAAGAAAAACAGCTTAATGTTAAGGCATTTTGCACGTTTCACCAGGGTTGCCAGTAAAGGTCACTTTGGTTAATGGTTTAAACACTAATAATCAGGTACAGTTTTTTTGACAATTGAAACCCAACAAGATTTCAAACCAGACTAAAACACTTCCTATAAGATAGCCTTTGGACTTGAACCCTACCTTTTAAGTACAATGCAGAGGACCAGATATGACACGAATGAGAGACTTTTGAGAGAGGCTTGATGGTGTGTAAAAGTCTTAGGTCACATCTAGGGCTGCAATCTATTTTGCAAATCAATTAATCTATCGATTATTTTTTTGATTAATCGATTAATAATCAGACAGCAAAAGGTTTCCACTTGAGGAGTTCTGGATAGAGCATATTGCCAAATATAAATGTTTTATCTTAAATGCAAATTATTTACTTTTTATTTTACAATTTTGATATAATTACTGCTCTAAGTGGGTCACTCTGTCAGCTAAAGGCATGTTTTATTCTCTACCCTCCATTTATTGATTAACCAATTACTAAATTAGTTGGCAATTATTTCAATAACCGATTAATGTTTCAGCTGTAGTCACAACCATGCAAATATATCCCCCACTAAAGAACTATGGTTCTCTGGGTTAATTAAATAACAGATTTAACACTTTTGAACTCTATGAATACAGTACATCACAGTTCCTCTTCCTTTTTGGGTTTCAATTTGCATCTTAAAACAAAAAAAAGATCAAAGAAACAAAAAACAAAAATAGCAAACTGTTGACAATTTTTCCATGTGGTTTCAGCAGCTGATGATAAACAGCACAAAAACATCTGTGAAAACTAACAGCTACTCACATTATTTTGATGCAGGACCTGCAGGACTTTGTTGACATTGTTGAGGGAGTGCACCCTGGTGGAACCTCGCTCTTTGGTCTGAGGAAGAGGAAATGCAGCTGAAATGAGCCAAAAGCTTGTTCACAGCTAATGAAGCAACAGGAATCAAAGGAATACAGAGAACAAAGATGATGTGCCAACTTTTATTTTTGCACTTCATTCAGCTTTTCTCTGAAAGTGGAAAGTTCCCTTGATCCAACTTAATTAAACAGGAAGTGAAATGCTAGATGGAGGGAAAACTATGTCATCACTCAGCGCAGCAAGTTACACCTCGTATTCATCACACCCATTATCCTATCAGCATTGTCCACGAGCCAACTTATGGAAAAAATGGCTGCATGAGCTGCAGCCAACTGCAAATCCCTTTTAGAGACTTCACATTCCTCTGCCACTCATTAGCACCCAATTATAGCATTAGGATTCCAGTATCCGAGAGAGAGAGTAGATATTGATGCGCCATCATATATGGCAAAGAGACAGCTGGCACAAAGCATGACCACAGGTGCAAGAAACATGATACGGTGTTGAAGGATCAAAGATGGGTGGCAGGAAGGAGAAAGGGATGCAATAAAAGTACTCGGCCATATTTTTGATGTTTACAAGAAGCATGTTTTTTTTTTTTTAAGAATGCTCAAGAAAACATTTACCGGAATGTGTATTTTTGAATAACTATAGAATTATTGCCTTTTTTTTATTATTCTGATAAAGCATGAGGTGGATAAAATGCAGTCTAAATTAAAGATTTAACTAAACATATTGAGAAACAGAATTTCTCTCACCACCAAGTAGATCTCATTATTCCTACACACATGGTATCGTGTTTATAAGGCGTTTATCACTTTTAGGCTAAAATATTTTACTTGAAACATGGTGAACTATTATAAATAAATGTTACATATTGAAAACCATATTGCTAAGAATGTAGAATGTAATCTACACGAAAAAAGCAAATAGAGTTAATATTATTACTGAAAAAATGCTTGCTTTACATTAATGTATTTTCTGAAAAACATCTTGTTTGACATTAGCCATATTCTCCATGTTGCTGCAGAAATATAATAATCATAAACAATTAAAAATTAAACATTTATTCAAAAGGAAGAGGGAAAAAATCGGTTTTAACAGAGATAGATATGCCTAACGCTAAACTAGCTGCTTTCTTTAGTGAAAAACTTTGACTTTCTGTTAATGTTTCTGAGATTAAATAAATCCAAAAACTGCAAATTGCAGCAGTGGATGATGGGAACTGTTTGACTGTAAAATAATAAATGCAGAAATGCAGATATAACGGAACAAACTTACCAGGACAGTTTCAGTGAGACCCTCCAACAGGTCCAGTAGCTTCTTTCCATCCCTCAGGTCAGAAAATAAATCTTTGATGGGGGTCTTCCCCGTCTGAGAAGATAAAAGTTACCAGCAGATTCATTAGGTGCCAAATAGGGAAAAAAAAAAAAAAGCAAAATGCCATAAATGAGACTGAAACTATAAAGATTAAATCATCTAAAGACATAAAATTACTACCAGCAGTAAATTATTTCTGGTTATACAGGTCTGTCAAGAGATGGAAATAAAATAGACCCCATTTCATCAGAGTAGAGTTGTGCTAATGTGGATTTTAACAATTACAGGGATGTATGATAAAACCCACAGACAATATATATAAAAGTAGGAGATCTGAGCCTTTTTATGACCATCTATTTGCACAATTTGGCAAAATGCCTAAACACTAAGAAAAAAATAAATAATTGAAAAAGTTTGATTAAGTTAAACAACCTGGTCACTGTACCAGGTAAGGCAAAATGGTTCTGAGTTTTTAGTCAAATAAGAGCCTGACCCATTAGCATGGATTCATCCTAAGCATAGGATGAATCTTACAGAATATACAGTATATGCTTAACAGCATATACTGTATATCATTGTCTCCTAGCTTTTTTGAATTGTGTACCCCTTAGGCCATTTTTTCATTACCACGAGTACCCCCCTCAATCAAAAGTATTGATGATTGCCCAAACGTGAAAAGTGAAATAACCGGTTATAAAATAAAAACCTTTTACTTAATCTTTTCATTTGAGCAGGTTATTCTTAGGCATGTTATGCTTTCCATCTCAAATAGAAAAAAAAAACATAAATATGTTGCCTGGAAGTTAGTAAGGAGTCGAAAAAATACTAATTAAAATCATATTTTAAACCTGTGTTGATAAAACTGGAGCTCCACTGAGTAACTCCCTTATAATCACATTTAAACTTGATGAATTGGGAACAATATACAGAAAAAACTTTTAGTCAGACTGACTTAATAAGTTTTACTTTGAGCTCCAATAGCTCGATGTGAAGAACAAATGAACCCAGGATATTCTCTACATCCAGCCTGTTTCTCTGCTTGGTTTTGATGTGCATCAAAGCTGAAGGTAAACTCAAACATATAAGAAAAACCTACTTTTTGGCTGATAAACGCTTTTTTAATTTTTTTATTGGGTCCTCAAAAGCAAAACAGATCCCAGCCCTATTTTATTTTACTACCTGAGAAATCTTACTATACAAGAAATATTTTCATGTACCCCTTGCAATGCATTCGCAGTCCACTAGGGGTATGAGTACCCCCAGTTCGGAATCACTGCTGTACATTAAGAGGAAAACCGGTGGCAGGGTGGACAAATGAACTGATACATTCTAGATGAAAAAAATCATCTTTTTCCAACAAAACACCTATGAAAAAGTTATAAATATTTTAGAATAAAGAAACATAACAATTTTAGGGCTGAAATACTCTGAATTCAGTCATAGAACTGAAGCAAATAGAGTATCTCTATGTTTTGCAAGAACAGGTGCATCATTTTAATTCAAAAGCTTCCACAGAAATCTGTGCTGCATGCAGTGCTTTACATACCTTAGAGAACTGTGCATTCATCCATTTAGTGAATGTTTTCTTCTGGACAGCATCATGCTCATCTGTGGGCAGAGTCAGAGGGTTCGATCAGTCTTAGGAGATAAAAACTGTTTTTATCGTACATGTTTATTTCTGGAGCCAAATTCATTTCAGGTCAACCTCGCCCTCTTGTACTGGCACAGTGGTTAAGTGATAATTGTAGCTGGAGACAATTATGGTCTGAAAGCCTCCAGATCGATGTGGCACCAACGTCACCAAATTACAGGAACAAAATGAAGGCAGAAAAAGAGCATTTTGACAATCTGCCTAAAATGTCAAAGCATGCTCAGCATCAGAAATAAGCCCAACACACCAAACCCACTTGCACACATGTGCATACATCCCCGTCCATTTATGATGCACCAGCAGAATTCAGCTGCACACATATTTTACCTTCTCTTCCCACTTGACTCCCTCCTTCACTGCTCCTCCTTTATTCTGCAATAAGGCGTCATTGTGTTTCAGGCCCAGGGTCAGCTGCTTTGATGTGAACGGGTGGTGTAATAGATTACAGCAGCTTAGATGCTGAGAAATGTTTGGCTTTTAAACAAAATAATTGAGTTATTAAATAAAGAAACTAACCCAAAGCAGAACCCTGAGCCTCACAGTAGATAATGATTATTTGCCTTCTTAGTTCACCCAAAGGAACAAGTCCACCTTAAAACTCTCATACTTGTTTCCCTACAGTTGCTGAGGTCCAATTTGAATCACTGTAGTGAAGAACTGGATAGAGCATCTTAAAAAAAGAAGAAAAAAAAAGAAAGTAGGGGTGTCCTATGCAACGTTTTATTTTACGATACCGATATTACAGCTTTGAGTACTGACCAATAAACAGGTACAAATATCAGCAAGACTCAGATACAGATATAGAAGGACACAGAAAGACTAGCCTCGTGAGACCATCCTGATCTCACAAGCTTTCAAGGTTTCACTCGCAGATCAGTCTGGCTACTTTCCGTTAAAGAAAATTTGGAGCAGTTCCCCAAACGAACGTCATCAGCGTTGGTTTTGAGGCGGGTTGAGGTGTGACGCAACGAGAAGCGTGACAGTTCAGTCTAAAGAACATGGCGGCTTCAGCCAAAGAAACTAGCATTAGCGTGGCTATCAAGCAAGTTTTATCGAAATTACAGAGTATTTCTTCACTGTAAGAAGAGCAAAACACTGCTCTGGAGGCTTTTCTCAGAGGAAAAGATGTTTTTGCTCTTCTCCCAACTGGTTTCGGCAAGAGTTTGATCTATCAATTGGCTTGTGGTTGTGTTTTCATCGTTGCTCTGTTAGTACGTCATATGCTTCGTTGATCTGATTGGTTCATTTGGCCCGTCTATCACCAACATAGGCCAATCAGCTAACCAGTATTTTCGCCACTTCCTAAAATTACTTCAACGGAAGGTTTCCAGATGGATATGTGGAGCAAATCCATCTGGCGGAGTCAGGTTACAGAAAGACACAGATATAGAAAGACACAGAAAGACACGGATATAGAAAGACACAGATATAGAAAGACACAAAGATACAGAAAGAACAAACGTTTAAAAAAAAACAGAAGAAAAAGTGTGTTCCGGAACAGAACAACCGTTTCAAAGCAACAGAAGAAGAGTGATCAGAAACAAAAGATCCATTAAGAAACAACAGAAGAAGAACGTTCCGAAACAAAAGAACCATTAAGAAACAACAGAAGAAGAGCGTTCCGAAACAGAACAACCGTTTTAAAACAGAAGAAGACTGTTCCAAAACAGAACAACCTTTTTGAAACAACAGAAGAAGAAGAGTGTTCCGAAACAGAACAACCGTTTCGAAACAACAGAAGAAAAAGAGTGTTCTGGAACAGATCAACCGTTTCGAAACAACAGAAGAAGAAGAGTGTTTCGAAACAGAACAAATGTTTTTGAAACAACAGAAGAAGAGTGTTCCAAAACAGAAAAATCTTTTTTAAACAACAGCAGAAGAAGAGTGTTCCGAAACATAACAACCGTTTTGAAACAGAAGAAGAGTGTTCCAAAACAGAAAAATCTTTTTTAAAGAACAGCAGAAGAAGAGTGTTCCGAAACATAACAACCGTTTTGAAACAACAGAAGAAGAGTGTTCCGAAACATAACAACCGTTTTGAAACAACAGAAGAAGAAGAGTGTTCCAAAACATAACAACCGTTTTGAAACAACAGAAGAAGAAGAGTGTTCCGAAACATAACAACCGTTTTGAAACAACAGAAGAAGAGTGTTCCAAAACATAACAACCGTTTTGAAACAACAGAAGAAGAAGAGTGTTCCGAAACATAACAACCGTTTTGAAACAACAGAAGAAGAGTGTTCCGAAACATAACAACCGTTTTGAAACAACAGAAGAAGAGTGTTCCGAAACATAACAACCGTTTTGAAACAACAGAAGAAGAAGAGTGTTCCAAAACATAACAACCGTTTTGAAACAACAGAAGAAGAAGAGTGTTCCGAAACATAACAACCGTTTTGAAACAACAGAAGAAGAGTGTTCCAAAACAGAAAAATCTTTTTTAAACAACAGCAGAAGAAGAGTGTTCCGAAACATAACAACCGTTTTGAAACAACAAAAGAAGAGTGTTCCGAAACATAACAACCGTTTTGAAACAACAGAAGAAGAAGAGTGTTCCGAAACATAACAACCGTTTTGAAACAACAAAAGAAGAGTGTTCCGAAACATAACCATTTTGAAACAACAGAAGAAGAAGAGTGTTCCGAAACATAACAACCGTTTTGAAACAACAGAAGAAGAAGAGTGTTCCGAAACATAACAACCGTTTTAAAACAACAGAAGAAGAAGAGTGTTCCGAAACATAACAACCGTTTTGAAACAACAGCAGAAGAAGAGTGTTCCGAAACATAACAACCATTTTGAAACAACAGAAGAAGAAGAGTGTTCCGAAACAGAACAACCGTTTTGAAACAACAGAAGAAGAAGAGTGTTCCGAAACAGAACAACCGTTTTGAAACAACAGAAGAAGAGTGTTCCAAAACATAACAACCGTTTTGAAACAACAGAAGAAGAGTGTTCCGAAACAGAACAACAGTTTTGAAACAACAGAAGAAGAAGAGTGTTCCGAAACAGAACAACCGTTTTGAAACAACAGAAGATGAGTGTTCCGAAACAGAACAACCGTTTTGAAACAACAGAAGAGTGTTCCGAAACAGAGCAACCGTTTTGAAACAACAGAAGAAGAGTGTTCCGAAACATAACAACCGTTTTGAAACAACAGAAGAAGAGTGTTCCGAAACATAACAACCGTTTTGAAACAACAGAAGAGTGTTCCGAAACATAACAACCGTTTTGAAACAACAGAAGAAGAAGAGTGTTCCGAAACTAAACAACCGTTTTGAAACAACAGAAGAAGAGTGTTCCGAAACATAACAACCGTTTTGAAACAACAGAAGAAGAGTGTTCCGAAACATAACAACCATTTTGAAACAACAGAAGAAGAAGAGTGTTCCAAAACTGAACAACCGTTTTGAAACAACAGAAGAAGAAGATTGTTCCAAAAAATAACAACCGTTTTGAAACAACAGAAAAAGAGTGTTCCGAAACAGAAAAATCTTTTTTAAACAACAGAAGAAGAGTGTTCCGAAACAGAACAACAGTTTTGAAACAACAGAAGAAGAAGTGTTTCGAAACAGAACAACCGTTTTGAAACAACAGCAGAAGAAGAGTGTTCCGAAACATAACAACCATTTTGAAACAACAGAAGAAGAGTGTTCCGAAACATAACAACCATTTTGAAACAACAGAAGAAGAAGAGTGTTCCGAAACATAACAACCGTTTTGAAACAACAGAAGAAGAAGAGTGTTCCGAAACATAACAACCGCTTTGAAACAACAGAAGAAGAAGAGTGTTCCGAAACATAACAACCATTTTGAAACAACAGAAGAAGAGTGTTCCGAAACAAAACAACCGTTTCGAAACAACAGAAGAAGAAGAGTGTTTCGAAACAGAACAAATGTTTTTGAAACAACAGAAGGAGAAGACTGTTCCGAAACAAAACAACAGTTTTGAAACAACAGAAGAAGAAGAGTGTTCCGAAACAGAACAACCGTTTTGAAACAACAGAAGAAGAAGAGTGTTCCGAAACAGAAAAACCGTTTTGAAATAACAGAAGAAGAGTGTTCCAAAACATCACAACCGTTTTGAAACAACAGCAGAAGAAGAGTGTTCCTGAACAGACCAACCGTTTTGAAACAAGAAAAAAAAAAAAAAAAAAGAAGAGTGTTCCGAAACAGAACAACAGTTTTGAAACAACAGAAGAAGAAGAGTGTTCCGAAACAGACCAACCGTTTTGAAACAACAGAAGAAGTGTGTTCCAAAACAGAACAACAGTTTTGAAACAACAGAAGACAAAAAAAAAAAAAAGAAGAGTGTTCCGAAACAGAACAACAGTTTTTAAACAACAGAAGAAGAAGAGTGTTCCGAAACATAAAAACCGTTTTGAAACAACAGAAGAAGAAGAGTGTTCCGAAACATAACAACCATTTTGAAACAACAGAAGAAGAAAAGTGTTCCGAAACATAACAACCGTTTTGAAACAACAGAAGAAGAGTGTTCCGAAACATAACAACCGTTTTGAAACAACAGAAGAAGAAGAGTGTTCCGAAACATAACAACCGTTTTGAAACAACAGAAGAAGAGTGTTCCGAAACATAACAACCGTTTTGAAACAACAGAAGAAGAAGAGTGTTCCGAAACATAACAACCGTTTTGAAACAACAGAAGAAGAAGAGTGTTCCGAAACATAACAACCGTTTTGAAACAACAGCAGAAGAAGAGTGTTCCTGAACAGACCAACCGTTTTGAAACAACAGAAGAAAAAAAAAAAAAAAAAAGAAGAGTGTTCCGAAACAGAACAACAGTTTTGAAACAACAGAAGAAGAAGAGTGTTCCGAAACAGACCAACCGTTTTGAAACAACAGAAGTGTGTTCCAAAACAGAACAACAGTTTTGAAACAACAGAAGAAAAAAAAAAAAAAAGAAGAGTGTTCCGAAACAGAACAACAGTTTTTAAACAACAGAAGAAGAAGAGTGTTCCGAAACATAACAACCGTTTTGAAACAACAGAAGAAGAAGAGTGTTCCGAAACATAACAACCGTTTTGAAACAACAGAAGAAGAAAAGTGTTCCGAAACATAACAACCGTTTTGAAACAACAGAAGAAGAGTGTTCCGAAACATAACAACCGTTTTGAAACAACAGAAGAAGAAGAGTGTTCCGAAACATAACAACCGTTTTGAAACAACAGAAGAAGAAGAGTGTTCCGAAACATAACAACCGTTTTGAAACAACAGCAGAAGAAGAGTGTTCCAAAACATAACAACCGTTTTGAAACAACAGAAGAAGAGTGTTCCGAAACAGAACAACCGTTTTGAAACAACAGCAGAAGAAGAGTGTTCCGAAACAGAACAACAGTTTTGAAACAACAGAAGAAGAATGTTCCGAAACAGAACAACAGTTTTGAAACAACAGAAGAAGAGTGTTCCGAAACAGAACAACCGTTTTGAAACAACAGAAGAAGAGTGTTTCGAAACAGAAAAATCTTTTTTAAACAGAAGAGTGTTCCAAAACAGAACAACCGTTTTGAAACAACAGAAGAAGAAGAAGTGTGTTCCGAAACAGAACAACCGTTTTGAAACAACAGAAGAAGAAGAAGAGTGTTCCGAAACAGAACAACCATTTTGAAACAACAGAAGAAGAGTGTTCCGAAACATAACAACCGTTTTGAAACAACAGAAGAAGAAGAGTGTTCCAAAACAGAACAACCGTTTTGAAACAACAGAAGAAGTGTTCCAAAACATAACAACCGTTTTGAAACAACAGCAGAAGAAGAGCGTTCCGAAACAGAAAATACATTTAGAAACAACAGAAGAAGAGTGTTCCGGAACAGAACAACCGCTTCAAAACAACTTAAGAAGAAGAAGCGTGTTCCGAAATAAAGCAAGTGTATGACTCTTTTTGAGGTGTTTATGTTCGAAAACGACCGAAACAAATGGTTTTACTCAAGAACACACCCATTTATTATTAACCTATAGGTCACATAAACTTCAGAAGAGGAATAGTTTTATGGGGTTTTTTTTTCAGTTTGTTTATATAAAAGATTTTAAATGCCAGCCAATATATTCCAATATTCGTTTGTGGGTTGATATCTAACCGATTTCCAATATCAATGACGGATCAGGACATCCCTAAATAAAACCATCCCTGTCACTGATACTACTGGAAAACCCCAGATTTATAAAATACATAGAACTAATGTTAGGAAGGAGACATTTGTTATTAAATTATATAAAATTAGTTTAAAGTATTCTAAAATCTAAAATGCATAAAGAAGGTGTTTAGTTGTTGTATTAGTCTACATTCACACTGCAGGCCTTGATGCTCAATTCTGATTTTTTTGAGTTGCTGTTCATATTTCCAAATAAATGCGACTTCTATGTGATCTCCTGTGTGAACTGCAGTCATACAACGCAAGTGTCCCACATGCGCAGTAGAGGACGCAATGATATCACAGGCCAGCGTGCTCAGCGTGCCGGCGCGCATCTAGCGGTCTTTTCCAACCATAAAGACTAAATCTTTTCAATATGTTTAAACATAAATACTGCTCTCCGCATCATCATCTGCCATGGTTGTTGTTTTTTTGCCACTTCTGCGTAGTAAGACGCAGAATAGTGACCTTTGTTGGGTATTAATGCCGTTCAGGTCAGACAAATCCTACCTGGCCGTTCAGACACAGGTTGCATTTGAAAAGATCTGATTCGTATCGGATTCAGGATGACATAGCGCCTGGGTCGGATGAGAAAAAATCGGATCTGTGTTGTTCAGACTGCCATGAAAAGATCAGATCCAGGTCGCATATTGGCAAAAAACTAAATCGGATTTGGGTCACTTCAGGCTGCAGTGTGAACCTAGCCTTTGAGTCACTGTGAATGTGCCCACTGTGGCAGCCATCTTGGATTGCAGGTTAGGAGAAAAACTGCCTTAAAATGCAGCTCATCCATTGGACATGAGCTCAAAAGAAAATAAACTTGATTGACTAAGTATGGTGATTAAAAGAAAATAACTCTGTGTATAAGTGACATGCTTAATATATCAAGACGGATTCATTATTGGTAACATTCCAATTATTTGTTTAAAAGCTAAAACTTGTTTTTCTTTTCAGTCTAGTCAAAGTGAAGAGTAGTGGATTCTGGCAGCTGTCATTAGCTGCTTAGAGGACAATGAAAAAGATTCAGGATAGTGTAAGTTGTCCTTTTTATTTATTTCTTCATTTTGGATTTTATAAATTAGCATCATGTCGGTTATAAAATTAGTGATGCTAGAAAATGCATTCTGCTGCTGACTTCACTATTAGGGAATTACCATATTTTTCTTAATTATTCCTTTTGCATAAGCATAGTAAGATCAGAAATGTTACATAGCAGGGCTAAGTAGCATCCTATTGACCAAAGAGGACATGCAAAGCTGCTGTTCCTTAAACTTGTGTCCCCACATGATGAAAGGGTATGCTTTAGAGGCTCTAAGCAGACCTTTACCAGTCTGCTAATATGAAGGAAGGCAGGGGGCTTGTAGATCAGGACGAAGTGAAGCAAAAGGTTAAAAGGTTAAACTCATCAGGGCCAGCAGTGGCCGATTCCTTTGTTTATGGTGTTAGCAGTGTGTGTTTGCAGCCGCCGGCTGGGTGAGAAGGACATAAAAACAAGAATGTAACGCATGGCAAGGCCAGAGACAGGAGGGTAAGGAGGTGAGGGAACAGGAAGAGAGGCATTCAGTCAGGGAGCAGATCGTTTTTGACTCCTCCAAGGTGGCCATGCACACTTCATGGATGTCAGAATAAGACTTACGACAACGCAAAAACAAAGTCGGGGCACAAAATGTTGCAGGTTGTGAAGAGTTATTAGCAGTATGGGAAACGGAAATGGAAACGCAAATGGAGGCAGACTAAAAGAAACCAAGACACTGAGTGGAAAATAGAAGGGCTCAATGCAGTAGTTAGATGTTCTGCTTTCAAACATTAAAAACATATAACCTGAATAATCTTATTTGTAGCTGAACATGCAAAACATTATTTAAAACATCAGCATAATTTAGTGTATGTAATTAAAAGTACTGAGAAAAGCATCAGAGATCCAGAAAATGCTGAGGAAAAAAAATGTAAACTACACATACAACAGGAGGAGTGTTACTGGAGCTTTTCAGGTACAATGTCAAGACAATATCAATTGTCCTTTTCTAGAGGCTCCATATGGGGCCAGTGTCCTTTATCAGCACCCTAATCAGGCCTCTGAGGTTTCTAAAGAGTGGGTCCCTGCAGACTCAGGTCTCCTTGGCTCTCTACCCTAACATCTTGGCAAGACAATAAAGGTGATTCATACACAGCTCCCCTTCAATCTGTCTGTTTCACCTTCTCACCAGGGCACAGGAATGTCCTACTGCAGATCAAAGAAGTGCCAAGGTTATGTGTTTGGATGAAAAAAGAAGAAAAAAAAAAGTCAAGTAATGTATCCCTCTCTACAAGTGGAGTCTGAACAGTGTTGTTTAATATGTAGAAAAATGTTAAGGCGGAAATGAGAAAAGGCAGGTACATCCCTTCTTCAAACTACAGGATACATGGATAATTAGAGGGAGCATGTCACACTGGATCAGCTGTAGAGGGCTCAGCTAGAGGTTAAATTACTCAACAAGATGAGAACAAAATTGCAAAACACAATCTGAGGAAAATCCCAGACAAATTAAGAAGAGAAGATGCATTACAGAGCATAAACATGAGGTCCATTGGAGTTTAAAGTCAAATAAAATTCACAGCAAAATGCATTTAATCCAATAGCGTTAAATAAAACGTTGATTCAAAAAAATTTTGAATTACATTAAAAGTAACCAAGATTAACTTCTGTTTTCCAATATCTACAAATTGATTGTATTTAATGCATTAACTCTAAGCGTATTGCATTACATATTAAATGTCCTAATGGTTTAATTTTAATAAATGGTACAGCCAACCAGAAGCAATAACTGCAACAAAAGACAACTACCATACTCCTTTCTATGCATGTTAAAAAATACAGAGTAAAATCAGTAAAACATGTAATTTACTATTCAGATCATCTATTTAAAGAGCCATCTAGTCATCACACATTTGCTCATTCAATTCTCTTTACTTTTAATGCTTAAATCAACTGTAATAATTGCAATAAAATGTTGTGTTATTGACCATGAAAGCAAAAAACAAGCAAAAAACAATTCCGCCTTATAGGTCACTTGGTCATACATATAATAACTGCCCAGTGAAGGGGAATAAGCACACATTATGAGGATATTGAGGCAAGAGCCCTGTGTTTACAGAACAAAAGATCAACCTCTGCTTAGCATCAGCATGTTTTAGATAACCAACTGATGCAAACATGGCAGGTTTGGGGGATCAGGACTTTGCACATTTAACACAGCCGTGTGTGATAAACACTACTACGAATAATAAGGGATTGCTTAATGAAGGGAAATCACAATCCACAGTCCAAAAATGGTCAATAAACTGTACTGATGTGAGGACAGGCAGAATCAGCAGATCTGAGTTAAATACTTTGGTTTAAGGGAAATAAAAGCATAATTCAAAATGTCTTAATTTTTGTTATTCTAAACCTGGAGGTGAAAAAACAAATAAATAAGTAGAGAGAGGTTTCTTAAAGTTACCAGCTGAGAACACACAGCTGGCACATAAAAACACAAACTACAGCCTTATTTGAACTCCCCCTGACAGGTGGAGCGGCTGTGACCACACCGCAGAGAGAAGTGGAGGCACTGAGGTGAAAATCAAACAAACCGTCTGAGTTACCAAGACACAATCCCAAAGTAAACATCAGACCTCATTGCCTAAAGAAAAAGGAACATTTAGGTCCGCTGCACAAATTGTAAACATGATCTTTAATCTAAATTATAATAACATACTATTTTTAGCTTGTTTGTTTTTCTCAAGATCAAGTGTGAATATGTATTTGATGTTTCTGACTTGGAACAAATAGCAAAAATATTAAAAATAGGGCTGTAACTAATGATTATGCAGGGTCTTCTGGTTCAAAGTTAGGTCACATGACAAAAATCAGGGTATATTTAATGTGATTTTCTTGTGCTAGTTTTGACTAGATTTGCTTCACTGAAGAGCATTTTCCAAGCCTGCAATTGTTGTAGAAAATTATGTCCAAGTGAATGGAAGCTAGCAAGAGTCTTACTTTCCTTATCAAGCTGTGTCTTGATTGGATTTATTAAGTTAAATATAAAGTAGATAGGGTTGAAACAATTAATTGGATTAATTGTGATTAATCGATTATTAAAATAATTGTCAACTAATTTAGTAATCGATTAATCTTTACCTGGAGTATAGAGACTGTAAAATATATTTTTAGCTTACAGAGGAACCCAATTGGGGCAGTTATTATATCAAAACTGTAAAAAATTAAATAAATAAATAAACATTTTGGCGTTTAAGATAAAAAAAAAAACTTTAGTGGAAATGTTTTAGTTTCAGCTGTTTCACTTTTGTAAAAAATCCTCTTTTAGGAACCTTTGGCTATCCAATTATTGATTAATTTATTTGCACAATAATCGTTAATTGCAGCCCTAAAATTAGAGTAAATGCATTCTGAGTTTGTTTGTTTTTTTTTAAGCGGAAGATATTTTGATTTAAAAAGCAAACTTTAGCTAATGTTACACCTGCAATCGATGACAGGAAGGTACGCTCTGTCAGCAGAAAAAAGCGGCAAGAGGAAATTTTCAGCACCAAAAAAAAGATAGTTTTCTCTATAAAGAAGGTGAATAAAACCTTTATATTTATGTATTCAAACATCTTATTCATGTGTCCTGTTAAGGTGAGTAGATCGGGAAAGAAAGAGTGCTCGCGTTGTTTAAGGATTCTAATCTACACATAGAATCCCTATAAGAAAAGGCCTGTTTTTGTGGATTAAAAACAATAATCCCAGTGTACTTTCCAGTCAATCCTTGTTCTGTTCCATTCCTCTACCATTTGAACTAAGAAGACTGTTGGAATTTAAAGGTCTCCTTTGAAAAACAGAGAAAAGGTTGACTCATTATTTGTAGGTTTTAGAGATGTTACACACTCCTGAAAAAGTTTTTTTATTTCGACACCTGAAGATTACAGCTCAGGATTAATGAAAGTAAAACTCAATCTAGTAGCTCCACACATACAGAGAGAGAGAAAGTGCAATTGGATGAATTTAACAACAATTAAAACCTATTAGGAGTGTGTTTGTTGGCTGTAATTTGGATTATTCTGACTCCAGGCTGATAGGAATGCATCAAATTCCTACAACTTCCCATGCATGCCTTCCTCCTCCACTCACTAGTTACTTGTCTTAGCATGCCCAAGTCAGCACAGCCTTGTTGACACACTTCCCTTACGGTGATCCAGGAATTTGTCAGGACACACTGAACGTCCGGAGAGATTAACACGGATCCCCATTTATTTTCTTCTAGATCCCCCCTGTGGTCTGTGCAGGTGCGTCAAACGCTGTTATTAGTGGTGACAGAAAATAGTCAGGCTGGAGAGAGCACACTGGAAAGTTGTTTAGAAAAACCCATTGAAAAGAAGAAATGTAACCAACAAACCAGAAACCACTGATGGAGTCGGTGAGAGAGAAAAAACTTTCTAGGTCAGAGCGATAAAAATAAAAAAAAATTTTGTGCTTAAAGCAAATGAAAAACACTTTTAAAGTATTTGAACCATCTAAATCAACACTCAGCTACTCAAAAGTTTGCAAACACTTAAATCAGCTCTCAAGTGCTACAAACTCGTATTTGTAGCCAATATCTATCATTTAAATCTATGATGCCTGATTAGGTTGTCACCATTTCCTACCTCTGAGTCTGAGCCCATGCTCTGCCATCTTTGGCCATAAGACGTCACAGTGTTGAGGAAGCAGTGAAAACCAAAAAGCCCAACCAGATAGTCCAGAAATGCTAAGTGTGAAACGGTGCGGTTGCCTTTCCCTACGCTCTCTTCTGCATCTATCACTCCTGGACCAGCGGGAGAAGTGAAGATCAGAAGAATGCTGCAGCAGCAGCAAAGAGAGAACAAGAAGGGAGGGAAAGAGGGACACAGTCCATGAAAGGGAAAAGGGGATCTGGGCTGAGCAGGACAGGACAGAGCAAGCCAAGTGTTGGGAGACGTATGCTACAGATAGAGAGAAGATCAGCACAGATAAAGCACTCTGGCAGAATCTTGGCTTTTGCTGCCGTCACGAGCTAAAGACTAAAGACAAAGGATGGTCTATCTGGCAATGATGGGTAAACAATCCCAAACTTCAGACATAATAATCAGGCAGTTATTAACTTTTTGATCTGCCTTTGAAATCTAATCACCTAAAAAGAAACAAAACATGTCCAGTTTTACGATAAACAGAGCGGCAAAAGGGTGAAATACAGCTTAGATGAAAAACATGAAATTACACTCATATAGAGGCTGGATTGAAATGAAAAAGATCAGCCTAATTATAGAAAAATGCTGTCAACCCCATCAATCTACAGTCATGGCCAAAAGTATTGAGAATGACAAATATATTTTCACATGATCTGCTGCCCTCTGGTTTTCATGTGTGCATGTCAGATGTTGTCAACACAGAGAAATATAATTGCAATCATATTATGAGTAACAAAAGCTTTTAATGACAGAATGAGTTAATGCAGCAAGTCAATATTTGCAGTTTTGACCCCTCTTCTTTAGGACCTCTGCAATTCTCCCTGGCATGCTCTCAATCAACTTCTGGACCAAATCCTGACTGATAGCAGTTCATTCTTGCACAATCAATGCTTGCATTTTGTCAGAATTCCTAGGTTTGGGTTTGTCCACCCATCTCTTGATGATTGACCACAAGTTTTCAAAGGGATTAAGATCAGGGGAGTTTCCAGGCCATGGACCCAAAATCTCTATGTTTTGTTCCCTGAGCCAGTTAGATATCACCTTTGCTTTATGGAAAGGTGCTCCATCATGCTGGAAAAGGCATTGTACATCACCAAACTGCTCTTGGACGGTTGGGAGAAGTTGCTCTTGGACGACATTCTGGCACCATTCTTTATTCATGGCTGTGTTTTTAGGTAAGACTGTGAGAGAGCCGACTCCCTTGGCTGAGAAGCAACCCCACATGTGAATGGTTTCAGGATGCTTTACAGTTGGCATGAGACCAGACTGGTGGTAGCGCTCATCTGCTCCGAACAAGCTGTTTTCCAGATGTCCCAAACAATCGGAAAGGGGATTCATCAGAGAAAATGACTTTACCCCAGTCCTCAGCGGTCCACTCCCTGCACCTTTTGCAGAATATCAGTCTGTCCCTGATGTTTTTCCTGGAGAGAAGTGGCTTCTTTGCTGCCCTCCTTGAGACCAGGGCTTGCTCCAAGAGTCTCCGCCTCACAGTGCGTGCAGATGCACTCACACCTGCCTGCTGCCATTCCCGAGCAAGCTCTGCAGTGCTGGTAGCCCGATCCCGCAGCTGAAACACTTTTAAGAGACGGTCCAGGCGCTTGCTGGTCTTTCTTTGGCGCCCTGGAGCCTTTTTGGCAACAATGGAACCTCTCTCCTTGAAGTTCTTGATGATGCGATAGATTGTTGACTGAGGTGTAATCTCTCTAGCTGCGATTCTCTTTCCTGTTAGGCCATTTTTTGTGCAGTGCAATGATGACTGCACGTGTTTCTTTAGAGATAACCATGGTTCACAGAAGAAAAACAATGATGCCAAGCACCAGCCTCTTTTTAAAGTGTCCAGTGGTGTCATTCTTACTTAATCATGACAGATTGATCTCCAGCCCTGTCCTCATCACCACCAACACCTGTGTTAATGGAGCAATCACTGAAACGATGATAGCTGGTCCCTTTAAGGCAGGGCTGCAATGATGTTGAAATGTGTTTTGGGGGATAAAGTTCATTTTCTAAGCAAATATTGACGTTGCAATTAATTGCTGTTACGCTGATCACTCTTTATAACATTCTGGAGTATATGCAAATTGCCGTTATAAAAATTGAAGCAGTAGACTTTGTAAATATTAACATTTGAATCATTCTCAAAACTTTTGGCCATGACTGTAAGTGAATATCAAGAAGACTGAAAGAAAAAAGATTAGGGCTGAAACAATTAATCGGATTAATCGATTATTGAAATAATCGTCAACTAATTTAGTAATCGATTAATCGTCAACTGGAGTATAAAGACTCATAATTATACTAAAAATTGTAACAAAAAATTTTTGGATTTAAAATAAAAAATCTGCTCTATCCAGAACTCAACTGGAAAGGGTTTTGTTTAACCTAGTTTAGTTTCTTAAAACTCTTCTTTAAGGAACCTTAAGGAACCTTTTGTATTAATCAATTAATCGAAAACTAATCGACAGATTAATCCATTCGCTAAACAATCGTTTGTTGCAGCCTTAGAAATGGTGAACAATGAGTTTAACTAAGAAATGTTGCTGAAGACTGGAACAGAATTTTTAAATCTAGATTATTTTAAACAAGTTAATCTGTTTAACAGAGACTCCATTAACAGAGATGGACGTGACGATCCCTCGGCTCCCAACTGCAGTCGGTAAATCAGATCGTTACTAAACTAGATTATGAAACAAGCAGCATAATTCTGATCATGCTTCTCTAATATAAACTGATTCACAATCTGATTTCTTACTTTTTTTTTATCTCTGATTACATTTTTATGTTTGCAGGAAGCACTAATTCAAATGTGAATCAGAATGGCAGCATACTTTCTATATGACTAATGTTAAAAAAAATAGGCTCTTTCTACATGACCCTAAGATTTATGAAAAAGGTATCTGTTGTATTTGGTTTGCTTATTAACAGAGAGAGACACTGAAACACTTCAGATTCATAAATGGATGAAAGGAAACAAGATGTTAAAAGCTGTAAATAAGAAAAAAAAAAAAAAAGCGGCACAACCAAACAAAATTAAAAACAACCTTACCTAGGTCCAGGCTATATTCATGCTTCTCCTTCCTTCTGAAAAAGTTACGCTTTCTCCATGACATCCACCGACTTAAATTCATGATGGAGATTCAAATTTATCCTTACATTAAAACAACAGAGGTCATAAAAAGCTAGAGGAAGAAATGAAAACAGCTAATCCGGAACAGGAAGACGAGGTGTTGGTAGTGGGTGAGTGAGAGAGGCAAGAAAAAACACACAAAGAGGAAGTAGAGGTGAGAGAGAAGTTAAAAGTATAGAGGGTGGGTTAAATTGGCAGCCAGCATGGATGACTGAACTAATTTCACACACATTTCTTAGAAAAATAACTGCTATCACAAAGAAAAAAAAACTATAATAAATGTAAATTACATAAAACTTAAAAGCTCTCAAACTTATCTGTTGGAGCAAAAGGAAAGAGGAAAATACGATGAGAACGGGCCAACAACTGTGACCTTATTCAGGTGATGTTTACAAAAAAGTGAAACTTACAACAAGCAATAAAAGAGTTATTATCTAGTAGGTCTGCATCAAACAGAGTAACAACCATGATCTCAATTCTGACACAGAGTCAGGCAATGAGCTGCTTCAGCAGAGCAGGGAACCATTTACCCATTGATGTTTTCAGTCAATGAGGAACAGCAGAACAAACAGTTCTACTCCCACGTAGAGGAGGAGAAAACAGAGAGGGAGGGTTGAGGGAAAGACACAGAGAGAGAATGTTTATTATTTTATTTTTTTCAAGGCAAGAAAAAAAAAAAAAAAAGAAGGGACACTAATTTCCAGAATCTCCACATTAAATGTTCTTGGTCATTTGTAAAGTTTGGTTCTCAGAGAGCTGAGGTGTTAAAGGTCGCAGGGAAGGAATCAGGGAAGCGGACAAGCTGCATTAAGGCCAATTTATACTTCTGACGCATAGCCTATGCAACCGTCAAATCTGTCTCTGTGCGGTACCACGCACCCCCCACTCCAGTACAGAGGCTCTGCAACCATTGTTGCGCACCTCAAAAAAATCCCGACTACAAGTCGGACGGTCACAAACCCACACAGACTGCAAGCGGAGGTGCGCTGACAAAAAACAGCTGCGATCGGTCCTTGGTATGCCTTTCCGGCTGTCTGTGTGGTCTTCCTTCTCGATTCAGTGCCCAGGCACGCCATTTTTTTAAAACCGAGGAGTAATAATAACAATGGATAACCATGACGAAAGGTTGATCGAGGAGGTTCGGAAGTACAAGCACTTGTATGATGCCTCAGACATGTTGTTTTGGAAAATAAACACTCCCGCCGGCACTGCCGAAGAAGATCTGGTGAGGTATCAAATAGGCTCCCCGTAGCGCTTTGCAGGAAACTGCTGTGTGTCCCTAGAAATTTCAGACCAACATTGCAGAAGGATACCAGCAAAACTGGTTCGCAACCAGACGCGACATTTGATGTGTTCGGTTTCAAAAGTATAATCCGCCGTTTATTCTCTAAGGCTACGATCACACTGCAGCCTGAAGTGACCCAGGATCTGATCTTTTCATGGCAGTCTGAACAACACAGGTCCAATTTTTTCCAATGCGATCCAGGCCACTTGGCTATGTGGTCCTGAATCCGATACGAATCTGATCTTTTCAAACGCAATCTGTGTGTGAACAGCCAAGTCGGATTCATCCGACCTGAACGTCATTAATACCCAACATAGGTCACTATTATGCATCTTGCTACGCGTAAGCAGCAAGAAAAACAACAACCATGGCAGATGATGATGCGGAGAGCAGTATTTATGTTTAACCATATTGAAAAGATTGTGTTTATATGGTTGGAAAAGACCGCTAGATGCGCGCCTTTACTAACATCCATGTTAGAAAAGAGCACACTGGCCTGTGACGTCATTACGTCCTCTACTGCGCATGCGGGACACTTGCGTTGTATGACTGCAGTTCACACAAGAGATCACATACAAGTCGCATTTATTTGAAAATACGAACGGGAACGCAAAAAAATCGAATTCACAAAAAAATCGGAATTGAGCATCAATGCCTGCGGTGTGAACGTAGCCCAAGTGTGAGCCTATAAAGAAACAATCGTTTGTTGACTGCAGAGCCCTTTGGTGCCTATGAAATATTTTGAAGTAGTAATATATATTTTATTTGTCTTTTGTTTCAGTTTGTATGTTGTTTATCTCTTAGATTCTGGCTACAGCAGTCTTTAAACTGGTGTCAACAATATTCAGAATAGCATCATTAAAATGAAAACAAAAATAGAATTGGTGTCAGAGGGATCTTTTATTAACTATTAAAAAAAAAACACAAGTTAGGATGAAGGCATGTTATCTTAATAGCACCATTTATACTTCTGCAGTGGGGTTTTTTTTATCTCCAGTTTGTGTGTACTTAACTGCTTGTTTTTTTCTATTACAGCGGGTTTGTATACTTGTAGAGCATTTGCACCCCTCGGCCACTATACAGAATTAGCTTAAAAACCTAAAAGTGTAAATGAATACAAACTGAATAAATGTGATTACAATCCAAATGGCTACTTATTCCAGCTTGAACAGTTGAGCATAAAGTCCCTTTATTGACTGTCATGAAAGTATAAGAAAGTATGCAAAAGCATCCAAAAAACGAGCCCCTCAGTTCATTATTATAGCAAAGAGCTGATTTGGCTCAATGCTGAAAAACCTTTGAGTGACAAGGAAGGCTGGTACAGACATAAATCTCATGAACCACAATAGGGAATCATGAAATACAACTTAATTTCCATAAAAAGGTTAAATAGCACCAGCTGAATCAGTATGGTTATTTCTTTAGGTGTAGAGTGCATTACTAGCCATATTTTAGGGTTTTAACTATATTAAAGATTAGAAATATCCTTTATTATTCCTCATTAAGGAAATTAAGGTGTTCCAGCAAACACTCCTGAAGTAAAGGCTTGCAGATTCACACAGAGGTAGAACGTTGAAACAAAGGATCAACAGATGCCGTACAGTACAGCACAAGAAATATACTATGAGATTAGTGCTGGAACTAACAACTATTTTGCTAATTGTTTAATTTGTCGATTCTTTTTTTTGATTAATCGATTATGAAAATTCCTTAAAGATTTTACACGGACGTTAAACTATGTGAAGCTAAAACTGAGCTGTCTGTATTAATGACATTCAGGTCGGATGGATGCCACCTCACTGTTCACACACAGGTCGCATTTGAAAATATCAGATTTGCATCGGATTCAGGACGACATTGCCAAGCGGCCTAGGTCACATTGGAAAAAAAATCGTATCTGTGTTGTTCAGACTGTCAAAAAAAGATCAGATCCAGGTCACATATGGGCGGAAAAAAAATCGGATTTGGGTCACTTTAGGCTTCGGTGTGAATGTAGCCTAAAGGACAATCAATAAGCACGTATCTCTTCTAAACTTTCATACAATAAAGAACTGATACCCAATTCTAAATATCTTACCGTAATAAGAAATATAATAATTAGATGTATGTTTTAGCACTAATATGAAAAACTCTTTATTCCATCTCAAGTAAAAGCAACTTAATCAAGTACATTCTCATGTTATTTATTCTAGTAACTTGAAGTGTGGAATATTAACAAAAGGTTAACATAAAGAGAGCTGTGGTTTCTGTTAAAAAAAAAAAAGAAAATAGAATTCAGGAAACTTTAGAATAATAATTGATATTAGAGGATTCTTCAATACTTTCCCAATACAGTATTTAAAGTAATCATCTGGATTTTACTTAAAATGTATTGAAACTAAATGAAAATGTTATATTAATACATTAATTATTAACTACCAATAGTTCAGTTCTGCTTATTTATCAGGAGTTAAAATGAATAATCTCTCAAAAGAGAACAAATACTTCAAAAATTTTAAATGAGGGATTTAATGATATACCTCAGAATTGAAAATTATAAAAAATATTTGACCAAGTTTAGGTACACACATATCAGACAATATGCTGAACTGACTGTAGACCAAGAAGAAAATTCTGCACAAAGTTAATGAGTCGACGCAATCGACTGGTTTTCCTTAGATAGAAAACTTTGATGATCTTGTTGATTTGTGTCTGTAAAGTGCCTTGCGATGACGTGTTTTGAATTGGCGCTATATAAATTGAATTGAACAGTTTCAGTAAAGGGTGATGCACGAGAAGGAGGGAGCAACGGTCAGAAGACGGATCATCAGTGCTCTAAATGCCATGTGTGCAGGGTGGAGTACGGTCGCTGCGGAGCTTGCACACAGACCAGAGGCCGAGTCTCACACACAACCACACCCAGGGGGAGATGTTTTGGCCTGACCCTCCAATCCCAAATTTCCAGCCAGGATTTTTGCAGCACTAGCTTGAGTCACTCCCTCTTCCCAGGCAGCCAAATCCAGCAACATCCCTGGAGACCAAACCAAACACACAGGCTCTGTGCTTCTATATATATATATATAGAAACATCCAGCTGTGTGGTTAGTTTTTTCTTAAAGTGGAAAACTCTCAGTGACCCTTTAAAGAACTTGAGGGTAACACACAGAGCAGAAAAAAAGAAAAATCATTAGATTGTTTTGCCTTTTGGTTGAATAACAGTGTTCTTTAAGATTACACTTCATTTCCACTGCATTACAACCTGCTATGCTCTAAATAACAACTGTTTCAAACAACTATTTCTAAGAAAACAAATGAAGCCACTTCCACACAACCCTGCACAGCGGATAAAAATAGTCTAAGATTAGGGAACCCTTAGAAGAAGCAGAGCGTGTATGGTGAGATACCACACCCTCAGTTTGGTTAACACTCACATTCTTGTTTTCTGAGAGTCAATAATACTTCTGACACATAAGGGCGGTCCACACCCACAGATAATGTGGAACCAAATACTCTTGTCTGAAGCTCAGCTGGAGATGATGACAATAAAGCATCACGTGTCAAACAGGTGCAATTTAGTAAGTGAAACAAAAAGAGAGAGAATGGGGACGTTAACTACAGTGGTGGGAAAATATATCTATATTTATTCTGGGATTAATTTTAAATCACCAATTTATTATAAAAGGGGAAAAAACACAGAAGCTGATCCAAAAAAACCTTCCCATTCTTCCCAACAGACTCATCTGAGGAGTTTTTAAGATCAAGCAGCGTATTTAAGGTCCTCCCCCGAGTTTTAATTAGATTAAGGTCTAGACACTGACTGGACTCCAAAAACCTTATTTTTGTTATGATTTATTTATTTATTTTTTGCCCATTGACTGGTGAACTTATGACTTTTAGACTGTTATGCTGCTGCAAGACCTAAATGTTGTTCAGCTTAAAGTCATAAACTGATAGCCAACCATCCTGCAAGACAGGTGAGTATTTTTTAGGTCCTACATCAGCCCACGACCATGACAGCACCATCACCATGTTTAACTGTCAGTTTGGTATTTTTTCCTAAAACGATGCATTTGTTTATACAGGAACGAGTAACTCTAATTTAATACTCTTTTAATGCTCTTACAAATAATTCTGATGCCAACAACAAGTACCCATGACTATAATATATATATATATATATATATATATATATATATATATATATATATATATATATATATATATATATATATATATATATATATATATTATAGATAATATATATTAAAGACAGACAGACAGACAGATGGAGATCACGGCAAAATCCTGCATCATCTTTGTCGTCGACAGGCTGCAGCCATGTCCCAAGTTCCTCGTTTTAGAGCCACTTTTGTTGAAACTTGCATTTTCCCATTCTCTAGCCTTCTCTCCTTTCTCCTTCCATCAACCGCCAGCAGTTCCACTCAAACACCAGTTATATCTGATATATCTGATGAAAGTGTTTTTATAAACTGCCACGATAATCACTTTTAATTAATTTTAATGCCAATTAAGGCTTAATTTAAAAAATACTTTGACTTTTAATGATTTTTAATGACCCCTGGAAACCCTATCTATCTATAATTTAAATAAACCCATCAGAGAAAGTGATTAGCAGATACAGAAAAGATGCAATACAGGGGAAAAAAATGAAAAGCAATCCATCTAAAAGAGGTGAGTTTGCAAAATACAAGAAGATGTCTGTCAAATATTATGTAAAAGTTGCTAAAAGAGAAATCCTCACCCCGAGGATGAAAGCTCAATATGTACTTTGCTGCACTCTGGAATGGGGGAGGGGGACGGAGCGCTCAGAAAAAACAGGTAAAGCTTCAAGAGGTTACAAGACAATCCAAGCAGAACTTTGTGAAATAGTGCATGAAAGCATCCTCAGAGCTCTGACTTGTGGCAAACCACAGTGTCCAAGGTTAACCAAGAAATCTTTGCACATGTGGTGGAGTGACGGTGGTCTAGAGTCCAAAAGAAAAAAAAAAAATATTCATCTTGTGTGTATTATTTTGGTCCAAGTTAGATGTAGAACTCCAAGACTGTTGGCTTTTTTAAAGGTCAAACTAGCATAAATATCAACAGATAAAAAAAAGTTGCATGTTCGATTCTGTTGACAATCTTTAATTGAATTTAATTAGATACATAACTACTCAGCAATGCCTCTCGGTGCTTTGTTTGAACCAAAACAAAAAAGGCTTTTATGATCAAAGTTGGCAATAAGGAGGAGTGGTGGTCAGGAAACCTGCAGTTTGTAGTGCAGTCCTTCCAAGAGGCCAAGTTGTCTGCAGATGTCAGATACACAAGGAGGTTCAGCCGCTGATTGGTTGAAAGTCAGGCTGAACCAGATATCATCCAAGCACATTTATCACAACGGACACGACTAACACTAGAGGACAAACAGTCCTCAGATAAATGCCCATACGAGCTGCACAAGACAAGTTCCAGGCTATCACAAAGCAAATGTTTGTTTCTCGCTGCTACCATTCTTTTCAGAATTACTTTTGCATCCAACAAATGACAACTATAGCAGGTAGGTTTCCTATTCATCCTCCCAAATACACACATTTTACAGGCATAAATTTGAAAAATAGTTGGTAAGACCCTTTAAAGCACATTTTCCTTGTGTTTTTTATCAGATCTTACTGCCAAGCTGTTAAGATCTCCCTCCACCTGCCCACCAGGCTTCAGCCACTCACCTGCCTCTCAGTCACATGTTACAGCTCATGTTTCAGCTCCATGCAACCTACACATCCTCACAAAGGAGCTCCTTATATGCATTTCTGACCTCACGGCAGCCATATCCCTATTTTATTAGAAACGACCAGACTGAAAAGGCATCAAAAACGTTGGTTTTAAAAGCATGTAGTTTTTTTTTTTTTTTTATTAAACTCTGACTCATGAGAAGACAAAACCAAGAACCTAGTTGGATTAACATATTGGGATGTTAGAGCAGTATTTAAGTTTCACAAATAACTGATCATTAAAAATACAAAAAAAACAGATATATTTAGCCCATACCAAATTTGGCTGCAAGTCTTCAATCAGTACAACCAGCTGGACATCAAGCCCATTATTTTTTTTTTTTTGCTAAAAGGATCAAGCTCAGTCAGATGCCATTGTGTCGCACAATTACCCATAAAATTACATGTTAAGCATTGTTGAATATCAACAATGCTCTCTGCTCTGCTCTGGACCAGACTAATGCTACGTTCAGACTGCATGCGCAAGAGGCAGCAGAAGCACCCAGTTTACCTGCAAAGTCAATGGTTGATGCGCAATAAGGCGCAGCAAAAGGTCCTGCACCGCATTTGGAGCAGCAGGAGCAGCGTGTCTAAGCAGCCAAAGCAGATGTGAGCTGCTGAGCATCTGCGAAAGCAATAGCTGCTGGAGTTGGAAAAACTAACTTTTGCTGCCCGATGTGCCACATCAACCAATCAGAGAAGCTGATCTGGGTGATGGCAGGGAGACGGATACAGCACTACTGATGCAGATCCCCATAATCACTCCTATAAAAGAGTTTATTAACGCCTCAAATTAACTTAAAATCTCGAAACCTGCAGGCAAAATATGTTCGATTTTATGAAAAACGCCTTCCAGCTGCTGGGAACATTGATGAAAATCCCAGAGGACGCGACCGGGCAAGAGGCTGCTATTGAACAGCATTACCAGTCACAGCGCAGCGCGGGTGTACGGTGGTCTAAGAGGCTCCGACAGCAAAATAATATTTGAAGGCAGGTTCATAATCTTCATAAACTGAAGCACAGATGAAGCTTTCAGGTGGACTTTCTCACTTAAAAACATATCAAAACTACTTTTTACCCACTTATAACAGCAAATATAGCAAAGCAGCTCTCTGCCATTGAAAACAGGGGCAGCAAAAGCATCAGACGCACCCGGACACACTTTACTGGACACGCTTCAGTAGTGTCAAAGCTGCTCTTGAGGTGCGTCGGAACAACCATCAAAAATGAAGCAGCAGAAGCTTTTTTGCTGCTTCCAACGCATGAAGTCTGACCATAGCATAAAACCTGGAAATGCTAAAATATATAGCAGTGATTTCTAAAGCATCAATGAAATTTACCAGGTTCAAAGCACCAAGTGGTCAAAGTTTTTTGTTTTCTTTTTAATAATTAATTTTATTTATCTTTTTTTAATTTTCATCTGTTCAGCAAACAACAGTGTGTACTATCTTAATAAGATAAGATAATCCTTTATTTGTCCCAGGGCATGGCTTATTGTTTTTGTTGGCTTTAGTGCATTGATACTTTATTTTACGTGCTTTATTTTTATGTTACTTGATATTTCTGCTTTCCAGGCGCTGAAAGAATAATAATAAAGAACAACTATTGGTAATAAACAAAACTTATTTTTCTCTGTTGAACTTCTAATACTTCTAATATTTGCATAAACCATGATGCTAGAGACATGTTAAGATTTTAGTTCCGTATGTCAAAGTCTTCCTGAAAGGAGCAGTCTTGCATCAAAAGCCTGTGCTGGAGGGCCAAACTTATATGCAAGGTGGTGGTCCCAGTAAATCAATGCAAGGGTCCCAAATTGCCCAAGGTCCTCACATTTGATAGCCTTGATCTGAACCATTCCATTGTAGATCTGTCTGCATGGTTCGTTTGATAGTAATGCTAAAAGCGGAACCATTGCCACAGTCTCAAGGCTTTTGCAACTCCACACAGACATTCTTGCACCATTTGACTGCATTTAGCTCCATTCAAAATCCAAACATCTCTGAACACTTTGAAATAAAGGAACTAGTTATATGCTTATAAACGGGTTGCAATAAAGACAAATTGCATTGTATTATAAAGACATTTTCTCAGAAGAGAAACCGACAGCTGCAGACTGAGGCATTTCTGTCGCCTCAATATAAAGTTTAACCTCTATATATGCTAAGCTGCCTCAGAGTGCCACAGCATTGATATGATCTAAATGTTTGACTCTACTTTTTGAGTTACTATGGTGACCTGAAACTTTGTGGGAAGAGCCTTGAGGTCTGAGGAGCAGAGCTGTAAATTACAAACTCTTCTGGGAGTATCGGATCCGTGGAATTCCTGGCACGGAGTCTGAAAGCACACCCTGACAGAGCGGGCAAGGAAAGCTGGCACAGGGATTGCTTTTTCCCCTTTTCCTCCATCTAGTGTGTTTGATGTAACAAGGGATAAAACATAGAAGATCAAAATGAACCAAACAAAATCAAAATAATCTGCTACCTTAGATAAATGCTGTCCAGAGATAAAGGCGTACAAAATAAATGAAGGATGCCGCTATAGTCTACAAGAACCAGTAGATAATCACCCATCAAAATATCTTCTCACTTCTAAAGCTCTGTATTTTGTGTTTTCAGAGAACCAGTAGTCTTTTAAAGCTGTGTACATCATCACCATTACATAACCCCGACAGTTTGACCGGTCTGTAATGATTTATTGGTGTCTCTCCACTTAACCAGCTAACTGAAACAGGTTGTAAGGACAACAAGACAACAGCCTAAACACATACTCTGTTGTAAGGAGCCAGCTCTTTTTGCTCATCCAGGAGAGTCAGCTATAAGTCTGAACCAAGGCCTGAAAACACATTCTAAAAATGCAATATGCATTGTTTTCATATTAAACAATTAGATTAATATAACATGTAACATCTAAATCATTGAATCTAATTTTTCCAGCTGTTAAGCTTGATCAGGGGTGTGCATCCTGTGGCTTTAGAGACAAAAGTGGCTTTTTTGGATCTTCCATAAAGCCATTTAACTGGATAAAGCTTATAAAGAACAACTGGATGAATTTAAATGTAGATATAACAATTAATGTAGGTTTTAGTAGTTTATTTTCTGCAGATGGTTTATTCTTTGCTGCCTTCAATTTCTCCAGCAGGATGAAATAATGTGTCCAAAAGTATATTTTTTTTAGATATTTATGTTTAAATCATTTTATTAATATGTACTTATGCAAAGTATATTTATTTATCGAAAGGTTTATGGTTCCAAGTCATTAAATATGTCTTTTTTGAGAGGTGATGTAACAATCATGGCCCTAGACAAGTTTTAATTAGTTGGAATGAAGGAACATGCTCTAGAACATCTTTTTTTTTTCCAACAAAGGAGAACAGAGAAAGTTATACCCGTGATAAATCTGATTCTTATCCAATCCAGATTATAATCATCAAATTTAGCAACTCAGCCCATTTTGAATGTGGACTGATTAAAACTACATGTCTACAGGTGGATGGTTGTTCAACCCAATCAGAGTTAACTACCTAGATGTCTGTATATTTATAGAAATACTTCGCCAAAAAAATTTATAACAGGATTTAATTGATTTGTTTTTAAACAGAAAAAAAGCATTTTCATAATGAGGCAACAGTTACTAGGGATGCAAGTAACGATTAGTCGCCAAATCGATTAATCTGTCGATTATTTTTTCGATGAATTGATTAATAATCGGTATAAAAAGATTCTTTAAAAAATACTTTCTACGAAACGAAATCAGGTGAAACTAAAACTTTTCCACCTGAGGGGTTCAGGATAAAGCATGCTGACAGATTAAAAACTTTTTTTTTTTTTTTATCTTAAATGCAAAATGTTGATATATTTATTTTTCTACAATTTAGGTATAATTACTGCTCTAAGTGGGTCGCTCTGTCAGCTAAAGGCATGCTTTAGAGTCTCTATAGTCTGTCTAACGGTTACTCGATTACTAACTTAGTTGATGATTATTTAAATAATCAATTAATCACAATTATTGATAACATAGCTGTGCCTACAGACAGAACAAATTATCATTAGGATAGAAAATGAAAAGAAAGAAAAAAAAAAGATTTTAAATATTAGTGCTATTAAGATGGATTTATTGAGGACTCAATTAAAAGAAAAAAAGGAGCTTAATGCAGGTCGATAGTGTTAGGTCTGATTTAAGACAATTCCTGAGTTTCTTCTGTTCTAAGGTCTACTTCAGCACATTCGTTTAAGATCTCCAGGGTAACAAGGGGACTGCAGATCATCTGGAGATGCTGGGTAAACACTAAAAGGATCACCAGCCACTCACATCGACTAAGATGTCAAAGCATTTTACAGCAATCAAAGAAAAGCCAGATCGCAGTGAGAAAACCCTCATCTTCACAAGGAGAACATCCAAACTAGAACTTGGTTCAAGCTCAGCATCAACAGTGGATCCCAGCATCTAAGTTTCTAAACCGCATCTATTTTATCAGAAACATAAGATGTTACAGTTTTTGACGTCTTTTATCTCCAGGGAGTTCCTCCAAGTCATTAAATTACCCAACCTGTTCAGCCGTTCTGCTTCTCTAAACAGAACAACAACCTGTTTGTCCCTTTCTCTCTTTCTTCGAGGGTGGCGTCTACAAAAGATTAACCTATGGAATGAAAAGATCGTCAGAGAAAGAGATCTCTGGGTGGGGCTCTCTAAACCCATCCCTGCATTCTTTTCTAAACTGTTCTCTGATGCCATTGGTTTTCCTGTTGCTTTTCCCTCTTTTTCTCAATAAACTCTGCTGTCTCCAATTTTCTGCACACTTTACATCCGTCCCTTTTTCTTGCCTCCATGGGAAGTGAGGTAAACCGAGCACAACAGGATTTCTGGCTCCGTCTGGGCTTCTTTTGATCGCTAACCTCAGGCCTTCAGGAGAGAGTCTAACCTTAATCTGTGAGGTGATGTGAGCTTAAAGAGACTCGACAACCTGTCAGAATTTGCACTTAAACATCCGCTTACAGGATGTCAATAAGAGCAGCTGCTTTTTAGAAAGAAAAAAAAAAGAAAATAACAACATACCGGATCGCCACTTGATGATTTCATTATACTCTTCGTTGACTCCTTCTGCATTCTCCCCATGTGACGCCATTGTCGAATAATAATCCAATGTTAGCACAGATTAAACTATGTGGTACACCTGGAAACGGTGGAACAGCTCTTCTTTCGCCCCTGCAAGAGAAAACAATATCTTAGAAAGTTCTACACGGGGTCAGATGGATTTGTAAAAACAAAACAAAAAATGTTTCTTCTGTTTCCAAATTAAATGAATCCACCCATCCTGCCTGAATGCCTATCTCAAAGAAAAGCCTCCCCACAGCACAACACTGCCACTGCCATGTTTCTGCAACTATATACTGTTGGGGGGTTTTTATGGTTGATACCAAGTGTTGGGTTTTACACCACAAAGTTTTTCCAGGGGTTTCCCTTTAGATCAGGGGTCTTTAACATTTTCCACGCCAAGGACCCCTAAACTGATGGCCAGATCAAGCAATGACCCCCTAATTATATATATTGTATGAAATTGTGTTATATCAAACTGGTCCTATAATAACTCTATTACAGATGGAGTCATGAAGGGAAAGTAATTTTTCCCTGGGATTATTAAAGTATTTCTGATTCAGATTCCTGGTTGGTTGCGGACCCCCTATTGAAGGCCTCAGCTTTAGATAATGCAATGTAATGTTAATAAAGGCCTCATTTTTTGCCCCTTTCACACTTCAGTTGGCCTGCTTTAAACAGAGCATGCTTAATTGTTTTTGTTTTGTTTCCCTATCAACAAGTTCTCCCACCTGAGCTCTTAATCTGCACAGCTCCTCCGGAGTTTCTGAGGGTCTCTTGGTTAACAATCTCCTAGCCTGTCTGTTTAGCTGGATAGGCACGCTGTTGCTCCATATTCACCATTATCTACAGGTGCTGGTCATAAAATTAGAATATCATGAAAAAGTTGATTGATTTCAGTAATTACATTTAAAAAGTGAAACTTGTATATTATATTCATACATTACATACAAACTCATATATTTCAGATGTTTATTTTGTTTAATTTTGATGATTACAAATGACAACAAATGAAAATCTCAAATTCATCATATCAGAAAATTAGAATATTGTGAAAAGGTTCAAAATTGATGGCCCCTGGTGCCACACTCTAATCAGCTAATTAACTCAAACCACCTGCAAAAGCCTTTAAATGGTCTTTCAGTCTAGTTCTATAGGCTACACTATCATGGGGAAGACTGCTGACTTGACAGTTGTCCAAAAGACGACCATCGACACCTTGCACAAGGAGGGCAAGACACAAAAGGTCATCGCTAAAGAGGCTGGCTGTTCACAGAGCTCAGTGTCCAAGCACATTAATAGAGAGGCGAAGGGAAGGAAAAGATGTGGTCGAAAAAAGTGTACAAGCAAGAGAGATAACCGCACCCTGGAGAGGATTGTGAAACAAAACCCATTCAAAAATGTGGGGGAGATTCACAAAGAGTGGACTGCAGCTGGAGTGAGTGCTTCAAGAACCACCACACACAGACGTATGAAAGACATGGGTTTCTGCTGTCGCATTCCTTGTGTCAAGCCACTCTTGAACCACAGACAGCGTCAGAAGCGTCTTGCCTGGGCTAAAGAGAAACAGGACTGGACTGCTGGTGAGTGGTCCAAAGTCATGTTCTCTGATGAAAGTAAATTTTGCATTTCCTTTGGAAATCAAAGTCCCAGAGTCTGGAGGAAAAGAAGAGAGGCACTTCATCCACGTTGCTTGAAGTCCAGTGTAAAGTTTCCACAGTCAGTGATGGTTTGGGGTGCCATGTCATCTGCTGGTGTTGGTCCATTGTGTTTTCTGAGGTCCAGGGTCAACGCAGCCACATACCAGGAAGTTTTAGAGCACTTCATGCTTCCTGCAGCTGACCAACTTTTTGGAGATGCAGATTTCATTTTCCAACAGGACTTGGCACCTGCACACAGTGCCAAAGCTACCAGTACCTGGTTGAAGGACCATGGTATCCCTGTTCTTAATTGGCCAGCAAACTCTCCTGACCTTAACCCCATAGAAAATCTATGGGGTATTGTGAAGAAGAAGATGCAATACACCAGACCCAACAATTCAGAAGAGCTAAAAGCCACTATTAGAGCAACCTGGGCTATCATAACACCTGAGCAGTGCCACAGACTGATCGACTCCATGCCACGCCGCATTGCTGCAGTAATACAGGCCAAAGGAGGCCCAACTAAATACTGAGTGCTGTACATGCTCATACTTTTCATGTTCATACTTTTCAGTTGGCCAACATTTCTATAAATCCTTTGTTTTTATTGGTCTTCAGTAATATTCTAATTTTCTGATATGATGAATTTGAGATTTTCATTTGTTGTCATTTGTAATCATCAAAATTAAACAAAATAAACATCTGAAATATATGAGTTTGTATGTAATGTATGAATATAATATACAAGTTTCACTTTTTAAATGGAATTACTGAAATCAATCAACTTTTTCATGATATTCCAATTTTATGACCAGCACCTGTAAACTTCTCTTCTCTTGCAACTTTCATAAAACTTTTGTATTCATACTTAGAAAGAAAACACAGGTCAATGTTTTTCATTTGTTTGTTTTCTTTTTAGTTTTCCACCAGGTTACGGGTTACAAAGGATTTAATTTTGCAGTATCAGAATAAAAAAGGCTGAATACAAATACAAATATCATCTTTTGGAAAAAACATATCTGGAAAACTTTTTTTCCCCCTCCTTCTAATTAACAACTGGTTAATCTTAGCTAGTAAACTAGGCTCACCCGCCAGTGGTCAAAATCATTTTTGCCTATGACTAAAATACACATTTAATCTCACATTTAGTCTAGTTTATCAGGCTTTGTTAATCTGTGTTATTTCATTAAACAAAATCACAGTGTTACATTGAAAGCTGTGACTGCACTGCATAAACAAAAAAAAAACACCTTTGTAAGGCAAGATAAACAGTTGCATTTAGGCACTTTTGTAAAAAAAAATATATATATATATATATTTTGGCATTTAAAGAAATATGCACAAAGGGTGAGTCTTGTTCTGTTTATTTACACAACCTCTACCTTCATCCAAATCACCACTTTGCTATGATTTACCATCAATAAACTCAACTTCCAGTTTTATCTAATCTAACAACATTCTTTTGTGTTTATTTCTGATAATGGGTCAAAGGGACCTGCTAAGGAAATGGGCTTAACATTTATGACATTTAATTGAAAGACTCTAATGTGTTGTCTCTGCAAACCAAGAATGTGATTCTGTGTAGATGTGTTATATCTAAAAACAGAATATGAATCAAGAGTATCTGTCTGAGATATATGTTTATTTATAGCTGTTGAAAATATGGTTTTGTGGATCATTCTTTACAAATCTCTGCATCCTTCAAAAACAGTATGGTTGGAGGTTTTGTGCATTTTAACCAGCCTGTTGCTTGGTGAGTCAAAAGTTCTCAGAGGATGATGTAACCCCCAGAAAATAGTGCAATGAGCAAAGGAAAGGCAGCACTGTCTATCTCTGCATGCTTCTTTCAAATTTCAGTTCCTCTCTGGGAGAGGGGTAGTTGTGGCGACTAATGCAAAACAAAACAACAGAGATCCAATCTGTCAGCTTCATCTGAACTCTTTCAAATTGCATATAGAGGTGCAGAAGTTGCATTGGAGCTGGAAATGGTGCTTTTAAATCCAGTCATCTAAAGACCCTGCCTAAATCTGCAGCAGTGAGTCTGAGTGGCCTGCTTGGAGTTAATGTTTCATCTCCCAGGCATGACTGCAGCCAATTCAATTAAACCAGCGCGTGCACGCCAACAAAAATAATCTTTAATCATTTCTGGTTTTGTTTAAAAAGCAAAATATCTAACGCCGCCAAGGAATATTGAGACTTTAGTCTTTTTTTAACGTGTTACAATAAACGGGAACATAAGATATAAAATAGAGAATTACAAACTCACCTCTAACGTCTGTCACAGGGGTCAGAAAAAGTTTTAAACACACTATAGCCAGGTGTGGAGGGGGAAACGGTTGTTTTCCACAGCAGAAGTCCCAGCAGACTAAGGCATTTTCAGTGAGAAATTGACCACCTTCCTTATCAAAGCTTGAAAACAAGCTTAGATAAAGTAAGGAGATCCTAACTGAGGAGCATCGATGTGCTGCCTTTAAAATTGGTTTAGGAGACGCCTCTCCGCAGACCAAGGCTGAGAAATCCCCTTTGCTGTCTTTATAGTTTACAGCTTGCTATGTCCTGAACGCTGAACAGCATTTCACGGCTTAACGAGGCGGTGCAGGTCCTACAACTTTGTTCCTGTTGCTTTCTGGACTCTTTTTTCCCCCTGTTGCTCAGTTAATCAGTGTTAAATAGGCACAGCGGAAATGCAAATATCTGTCCTTCAAAGTAAAACAAATTCGATCTATGGACCTCATGTACTGTTATAGATTACTTGTTTTATTTCTTCTTAATTTTATTTCCATGTAATTTTATATGTATATTTTATTTCATTTACATCGCTATTGAAATAAAAACAAATGTAAGCCAACATTAAATTTTATTCTGAAGGTCTCAACCGGAAATAGATTGTGCACTGAGGGTGAATGACAGCCTTCCCCGGGCTCTTCCCTCTGCCTGTAAAAGTTTTTCCTGACGCGGAGATGGAAACATGGCGGGGTGACCGTCACGTGACGTAACGCCACCAAAACCGGGTGACTCCCACTAGAAATCCCCTCTTTAGTCACAGAAAACATTATTTCTTTTTAAAGACTGTGTACAACCAGACGCCATACAATAATAACCTGAATACATTCCATTACAATAAATTACATTGCAATTAGTCACATTAAATACATACAAGACATTTAAATATTGATAGTAAAAATATGTAATGAATAAATGTCTAGATTTTCTTTGGTGTTTTTTTTGGTTTTGTTTTTTTTCCCCAGACTCCGAAAGATGAAGACAAAGAAATTAATTTATTCATTCATTAATATTGATATTTCTTTTTTTCATGTTAATAAAGTCTTCCACCTTATGCATGAAGCTGCTGCTAAACTGGAAAGCTCCTTCAATGACAGACTGCTGCACCCTAACCAGAGGTTATAGTTTCCTACAGCCTTTTCTAACAAATAGATGCATATTTAAACATATGATAAAAAGGTATATTGGATAAAATTCTTTGAGATTTGAGTTCTGGAGGAAACATCTTTTCCATCGTCAATACTTAGCTACTTTTATCAATATCATTATACATTAAATAGATATTTACAAGTACTAATATCTACATTAATTGATCATTTAATAGGTTTTATTCAAATAGTTATTTACAGTATCTATGATTTCGCTGAAGACTCTTAGATGACTTGCAGAGACACATTTTCTCATAAACACAAAATCAAGTTTTGAAAGACCTTGAATTCTGTATTTATCGCCGTTAATGTTGGTATATTGATGTGCATAATTAACCACAGTGTTTTTTTGTTGTCAAGTAATTGTTAAAATATATAAAAAAAAAAAAT